>NW_026529338.1:734878-768369 GCF_028500815.1 Rissa tridactyla | reverse complement strand
CCCCCCAAAACCCCTGGGGGGGGGGGGAGTGTCACCCTTGTGGCCCCCAAACCGTCCCCTCCCCCCCCCGTCGGGGTCCAGGGTTTGTCCTGAAGTGCACGGACACCACGAACACGCGTGTTCCTACTGTCTGTGCAGGCGCGTGACACGCGTGTTCCCAGTGTCCGTGCAGGCCTGTGACACGCGTGTTGGAGCGACGTGGTGTCCGTGCAGGCCTGTGACACGCGTGTTGGAGCGACGTGGTGTCCGTGCAGGCCTGTGACACGCGTGTTGGAGCGGCGCAGCGCCCGTGCAGGCCTGTGACACGCGTGTTGGAGCGACGTGGCGTCCGTGCAGGCCTGTGACACGCGTGTTGGAGCGGCGCAGCGTCTGTGCAGGCCTGTGACACACGTGTTGGAGCGACGCGGCGTCCGTGCAGGCCTGTGACATGCGTTGTTGGAGTGACGTGGTGTCCGTGCAGGCCTGTGACACGCGTGTTGGAGCGACGCGGCGTCCGTGCAGGCCTGTGACACGCGTGTTGGAGTGACGCGGCGCCCGTGCAGGCCTGTGACACGCGTGTTGGAGCGACGTGGTGTCCGTGCAGGCCTGTGACACGCGTGTTGGAGCGGCGCAGCGTCCGTGCAGGCCTGTGACACGCGTGTTGGAGCGGCGCAGCGTCCATGCAGGCCTGTGACACGCGTGTTGGAGCGACGTGGTGTCCGTGCAGGCCTGTGACACGCGTGTTGGAGCGGCGCGGTGTCCGTGCAGGCCCGTGACACGCGTGTTGGAGCGGCGCAGCGCCCGTGCAGGCCTGTGACACGCGTGTTGGAGCGACGCGGCGTCCGTGCAGGCCTGTGACACGCGTGTTGGAGCGACGTGGTGTCCGTGCAGGCCTGTGACACGCGTGTTCGCCCGGGAGCAAGGCGGGCGCCCGGCAGGCGTGTGCGGGGTCTGTCGCACGGGAGCACACGCGTGTGCGAGGACGCGGCGCCCGACCACGTCCCCCCGCCTGCATCCGCCGCCGGTAACAACCCCCCCCCCCTGCTAACGAGCCCCCCGGTAATGAGTGCCCCCCCCCAAGGCTAACGAGCCCCTGGCGCTATCGGGGGCCGCGGCTGGAGCAGCTGCTTCCGGCGCTGCCTCATTTCCTGACCCCAAAGGGATGGGGGGGGGGGGGGGGGCAGCCCCATAGGGGGCCCCCCCTCTGCCCCATAGGGCCTCGGTTCTGCCCCACGGAACCGCTGGGGCCCCTCCTTTCCCATAGGGCCCCATAGAGCCCCTTCACTGACTCAGGGGGGTCCCGATGGCCCCCCCCCGCCCCCTTCAGAGTCTGTGTGGGGGTCTCTATAGCCCCCCCCCAGACCTATAGAGCCCCTATCCCACCCCATAGGACCCCAAGAGCCCCCCCCATCCTGCCCCATAGGGTCCCCTATCTAGCCCTATAGGGTCCCCATAAGCCCCACCTTGTGCTATCCTATAGGGTTCCTACAGCCCCCCCCCCCCCCCCCGGCCCCATAGAGCCCCCATCCTGCCTATAGGTCCCTATATCCCCATCCCATAGGGTCCCTGTAGCCCCTCTTGGTCCTATAGAGCCCCCATCCTGCCTATGGGGTCACTATAGCCCCCCCATCCCACTCTATAGGGTCCCTGTAGCCCCTCTCCCCCAGGATCCCTGGATCCCTCCAGTAGGGCCCCTATAGCCCCTCATCCCATAGGGTCTCTGGACCCCCCATAGGGTCCCTGTGCCCCCCCATAGGGTCCCTGGGAGCCCTGTAGGATCTCGGTACCCCTCTATAGGGTCTCCATGCCCCTCTGTAGGATCTCTATACCCCCCCATAGGCTCTCTATACCCCCCATAACAACTCTGTGCCCCCCACAGGGTCTGTGTCGCCCCCATTGGGTCCCTGTGCCTCCCATAGGCTCCCTATAGCCCCCCCATAGGCTCCCTTCATCCTGCTCCAATAGGGTCCCTGTATCACCTATAGGCTCTGTATAGCCCCCCCATAGCGTCCCTACAGCCCCCCATAGGTTCCCTGTAGCCCCCCCCCATAGGGTCCCTGCGCCCCCTATAGGCTCCCTATATCCCCCCATAGGCTCCCTATAGTCCCCCCCCATAGGATCCCTGCATCCCCCATAGGGTCCCTATAGCCCCCCCCATAGGGTCCTTGCATCCCCTATAGGCTCCCTATAGCCCCCCCATAGCATCCCTGTATCTCCTATAGACTCCCTATAGGCCCCCCATAGGGTCCCTGCACCCCCCATAGGTTCCCTATATCCCCCTATAGGCTCCCTATAGCCCCCCCCCATAGGGTCCCTGTGCCCCCCCCCATAGGGTCCCTGTATCCCCCATAAGCTCCCTATATCCCCCCCATAGGCTCCCTATAGCCCCCCCCATAGGATCCCTGTATCCCCTATAGGCTCCCTATAGCCCCCCCCATAGGATCCCTGTATCCCCCATAGGGTCCCTATAGCCCCCCATAGGCTCCCTATAGCCCCCCCCATAGGGTCCCTGTATCCCCCCATAGGGTCCCTATAGCCCCCCATAGGCTCCCTATAGCCCCCCCCATAGGGGTCCCTGTATCCCCCCATAGAGTCCCTATAGCCCCCCCATAGGCTCCCTATATCCCCCCATAGGCTCCCTATAGCCCCCCCCATAGGATCCCTGTATCCCCCTATAGGCTCCCTATAGCCCCCCCCATAGGGTCCCTGTGCCCCCCCCCATAGGCTCCCTATAGCCCCCCCCATAGGGTCCCTGTATCCCCCATAGGTTCCCTATAGCCCCCCCCATAGGGTCCCTGTATCCCCCATAGGTTCCCTATAGCCCCCCCCCATAGGGTCCCTGTATCCCCCATAGGCTCCCTATAGCCCCCCCCATAGGCTCCCTATAGCCCCCCCCATAGGATCCCTGTATCCCCCATAGGGTCCCTATATCCCCCCATAGGCTCCCTATAGCCCCCCCCATAGGATCCCTGTATCCCCCATAGGTTCCCTATAGCCCCCCCCATAGGGTCCCTGTATCCCCCATAGGTTCTCTATAGCCCCCCCCATAGGCTCCCCATATCCCCCCATAGGCTCCCTATAGCCCCCCCCATAGGGTCCCTGTATCCCCCATAGGTTCTCTATAGCCCCCCCATAGGTTCTCTATAGCCCCCCCCCATAGGCTCCCCATATCCCCCCATAGGCTCCCTATAGCCCCCCCATAGGGTCCCTGTGCCCCCCCCGGGGTCCCTGTGCCCCCTCCCGCCCCCCCCCGTGCCCCCCCCCGCGGGGGCGGGGCTCCCGCCGCCCGTTACCAATTAAGGCTCCGCGCGCGCCGCGCGCCCCCCCGGCACCCGCCACCCGCGCGGCGGCGGCGGCTCCAGCGGCTCCGGCTCCAGCGGCGGCTCCAGCGGCGGCTCCCGCCCCGGCCCCTCCGGCACCGGCCCCTCCGGGACCCGCCCGACCCCCGGCCGGCGCCGCTCCGGTGAGCGCGGGGGCGCGGGGCCGGGCGGGGGGGGGGAGGACGCCCCGCTTCTGGGCGTCTGGGGGGTCTGCGAGGGAGCGCCGGGGGCTGTCGTGAGGAGAACCCCCCCCGAACGGGGCCGGGGGACCCCCCTGAGGGGAGAAAGGGGGACGCACCGCGGTTTCGGGGGGCTGGGACCCCTCTGAGGGAGGGCCGAGGGCTGTCGTGAGGAGAAACCCCCCTGAATGGGGCTGGGGGACCCCCCTGAGGGGGTCTGGGGACTCCCTGAAGGGAGAAAGGGGGGACCCCCCTTTTTTTGGGGTCTGGGGGACCCTCCGAGGGAGCCATCGGGGGTGTCGTGAGGAGAACCCCCCCCGAATGGGGCTGGGGGACCCCCCTGAGGGGGTCGGGGGACCCCCCTGAGGGGAGAAAAGGAGGGGGACCCCTTTTTTGGGTTTGGGGGAGCCTCTGGGGGAACCCCCCCGGGGGTGTCGTGAGGAGAACCCCCCCTGAATGGGGCTGGGGCACCCCCCTGAGGGGAGAAAGGGGGGGGCCCCCCCGTTTTTTGGGGTCTGGGGGACCCTCTGAGGGACCCTTCGGGGGCGTTGTGAGGAGAACCCCCCCTGAATGGGGCCGGGGGACCCCCCTGTGTGGGGAGAAAAGGGGGGGGACCCCTGTTTTTGGGTCTGGGGGAGCCTCTGGGGGACCCCCACCGGGGGTGTCGTGAGGAGAACCCCCCCGAATGGGGCCGGGGGACCCCCCTGGGTGGGTCTGGGGACCCCGCTGTGGGGGGAGCAGTGGGGGGGGACCCCTTTTTGGGGGGGTCCTCGGGAGCCTCTGTGAGCCTGGGGACCCTCTTGGGGACCCCTCGTTGGGCTGGGGGGGGGGGCGGACACCCGGGGGACCCTCCTGGACACCCCTCTTTGGGGGTGCAGAGCCGGGGGGGGGGGAGCCCTTTTTGAGGGGTCTGGGACCCCCGTGGGGGCGTGGCAGATCTCATGCCCTCCCCCCCCCCCCCAAAAAAAAAATTTGGGGACTGACGGGGGAATTTGGGGTGTCTCCCCAAATTAGGGGACCCCCCCTCCCGAAGCCTGGGGGCACCTGGGGGGGTCCCAAAGGGCCTTAATGGGGGGCTTTTGGGGGGGGTGTAGATTGGGATGGGGGTGTCCCTTAAATGGGGGACTCACAGAGGGGGACCCCCGAATAGGGGGTGCACCGGGGGGGTCCCGGTGTGGGGGTGCAGCGGTGGGTCCCCTCAATAGGGGCGCACTGGGGGTGGGGGGGGGGGTGTCTCTGAATAGGGGTGCAGCAAAGGGGCCCCCCCGGTGTTGGGGGGGCACCAAGGGGTCCCCGCAGAGTGGGGGGGGTCCCCAGTTAGGGGGGGCCGGGGCAGCCCCCCGGCGGGGGGGGGGGGGGGTGGGTTGTCCCCCCGTGTTAGCGTCCCCCGGCGGGGGGGGGGGGGGTCCCCGGTTTGGGGCGCAGGGGATGATCCGGGGGGGGGGGGGATGTCCCCCAGGGTTGGCGTCTCCCGGTGCGGGGGTGCACGATGGGGTCCCCCGGTGTGGGGGGGGGGGGGTCCCCAGTTTGGGCCGCAGGGGGGCGTCCCCCGGTTGCAGGGGGTGCGGGGTCGTCGTCGTCCCCCCCCTCTCTGACGCCCCCCTCCCCCGCAGGTGCCGCCCCCCGCCCGTCCGCCGGCGCAGGCGCGGCCCCGCCCCGCCGCCCCCCCTCGCCCCCCCCGCTCCTCGCCGCCCCCCCCCCCCCCACGCCATAGGGATGAGCGGCGGCGGCCGCCCGCGGGCGCAGGAGGCGTCGTCCCGCGGCGAGGCGGACGGGGAGATGCCGGCCACCGAGAAGGACCTGGCGGAGGACGCGCCCTGGAAGCGCATCCAGCAGAACACCTTCACCCGCTGGTGCAACGAGCACCTCAAGTGCGTGCAGAAGCGGGTGGGCAACCTGCAGACCGACCTGGGCGACGGGCTGCGGCTGATCGCGCTGCTGGAGGTGCTGAGCCAGAAGAAGATGGGCCGCAAGTACAACGCCCGCCCCACCTTCCGCCAGATGCAGCTGGAGAACGTCTCGGTGGCCCTGGAGTTCCTGGAGAGGGAGAACATCAAGCTGGTCTCCATCGGTGAGGACGGGGGGGGCGGGAAGGGGAGACCCCCTCCTCCGAGCCCCCCGCGGCGATGCGGAGCCTGCGGGGAGCCCCCTGCCCGGAGACACGGCGCCACGGCGGGGGGGGGGGGATTGGGGAGCCCCCGCTCCCGATCCCCGTCGTTATGGGGGGCTTGGGGAGCCCCCATGCTTATGGGGGGCCTTGGGGAGCCCCCGATCCCCGTCGTTATGGGGGGCTTGGGGAGCCCCCACTCCCGATCCCCATCGTTATGGGGGGCTTGGGGAGCCCCCATGCTTATGGGGGGCTTTGGGGAGCCCCCGATCCCCGTCGTTATGGGGGGCTTGGGGAGCCCCCGCTCCCGATCCCCATCGTTATGGGGGGCTCGGGGAGCCCCCATGCTTATGGGGGGGCTTTGGGGAGCCCCCGATGCCCATCGTTATGGGGGGCTTTGGGGAGCCCCCTGTGCAGAACCCCCTCTCTATGAGGGGTTTTTGGGGAGCCCCCGCTCCCCATCTCCATCACTGTGGGGGGCTTTGGGGAGCCCCCTGCCCAGAGCCCCATGGTTAGGGGGGAGCCTTTGAGGAGCCCCCCCCCAGCCCGCATGGCCATGCAGGACCTTTGGAGAGCCGCCCCCCCAATCTCCATCGCTATGTGGGGCCTTTGAGGAACCCCCCCAATCCCTATGGCTTTGGGGAGCCCCCCCCCTTCCGATCCCCATAGTAACAGGGTGCTTTTGGGGACGCTCCCCCCCCCCTCGATGGAATGCTTTGAGTCCCCCCCTCCATGGAGCCCCCATGGCGATGGGCCGCCTTTGTGCCCCCTCCCCCCAACGGGACACTTTGGGGACCCCCCCCTCAGGAGCCCCCCCTTGCAGTGCGATGCCTTTGAGAGCCCCCTGCCAGCGGGAGGCCTTGGGGGTCCTCCCCCCTTTTGAGCCCCCCCCCCCCGTCTTGCCACGAGTCCCCCTTTTGGGAGACCCTCACGGGGCTCCACAGAAGACACCACCCCCCCGTTTTGGGAGCCCCTGATGGGTTCCCCCGCTCCGGGAGCCCCTCATCGGAGACCCCCGGTGGGGTCCTATGTGGGACGCCCCCCCCCCAATTCCGTATCCCCCCATTCCGGCCCCTCCCCGCCCCCTCGGCCCCATAACAAAGGCGGGGGGGGGGGGCGGCCGGGCCCGCTCCCATCCCAGGAATGTGGGGGGGGCGCCGGGTCCCCCCGTCCCGCCGGGGGTGGGGCCGGGGCGGGGGGGGGGGGGGGTGGCCGCGGCCCCGCCCTGCGGTTCCCCGCATCCTGCGGGCACGGATTGCGGGGGGCCCCGCGGGGGGCCGCGCTCCCCGCCCGCCGCCGGGGCCGGGGGGGCCCCGCAGGGGGTCTGGGGGGTCCCGGGGGGTCCCCGGTGGGGCGGGGGGCGGGGGCGGGGCCGCGGGGGGGCGGGGCCTCGCTGGAGCCCGAGCCCATATAAGGCCAAAAAATGCTGGAGCGGGGGGTGGGGCCGGGGGCGGGGCCTGGGGCCCCATCCCCCACCCCGCAGCGCCTCCCCCCCCCCCCTCGAACCCCCTCCCGCGGGGCGGGGGACCCAGGCGTCCGTTACACCCCCCCGAACCCGTAATGGGGACCCGGGTGTCCGTTACACCCCCCGTTACACCCCCCCACACCCTGATGGGGACCCGAGTGTCCGTTACACCCCCCAGAACCCCTAATGGGGACCCGGGCGTCCGTTACACCCCCTGTTATACCCCCCCGAACCCCTAACGGGGACCCGGGCGTCTGTTACACCCCCCGTTACACCCCCCTGAACCCTTAATGGGGACCCGGGCGTCTGTTACACCCCCCGTTACACCCCCCTGAACCCTTAATGGGGACCCGGGCGTCCGTTACACCCCCTGTTATACCCCCCCGAACGCCTAACGGGGACCCGGGCGTCTGTTACACCCCCCGTTACACCCCCCTGAACCCTTAATGGGGACCCGGGCGTTTGTTACACCCCCCGTTACACCCCCCTGAACCCTTAATGGGGACCCGGGTGTCCGTTACACCCCCCGTTACACCCCCCTGAACCCTTAATGGGGACCCAGGCGTCTGTTACACCCCCCGTTACACCCCCCTGAACCCTTAATGGGGACCCGGGTGTCCGTTACACCCCCCGTTACACCCCCCTGAACCCTTAATGGGGACCCGGGTGTCCGTTACGCACCCCTCAAACCCCTAACAGGGACGCGGGTGTCCGTTACGCCCCCCTTTACACCCTCCTGAACGCCTACCGGGGACCCGGGCACCCAGGCCCCCCCTGTTATACGCCCCCCCCGATGAGGACCCCGGCATCCCCCTGGGGACTCTCTTGTGTCATCCCCCCCCCTCCGCTGGGAGCTGGCTCCATCCCACCCCCGGGTGCCATGTCCCCACGTGGCCCGTGTGTCCCCGTGGCGCAGACGTACAGCGCCCTGTCCCCGCGCCCCCCGCCACGTCCCCCCAGCACTGGGTCCCTGTCCCCCCGGGGTGTCCCCCCAAGGTGTCCCCATCCCCCGGGGGTCTGACCCCCCCGTCCTCTAGGGGTCTGATCCCCCTGTCCCCCCATGGTGTCCCCGTCCCCCAGGGCCCCGTGGGGGTCTGACGCCATGTCCCCCTGTGGTGTCCCTGTCCCCTGGGGGTCTGGTCCCTGTCACCCTGCGGCATCTTCATCTCCTGGGGGTCTGCCCCCCTGTCCCCCCATGGCGTCCCCGTCCTCTGGGGCCCCGCAGGGGTCTGACTCCCTGTTCCCCCATGGTGTCCCGGGGCCCCTTGGGGTCTGCCCCCTGTCCCCCCTATGGTGTCCCTGTCCCCCAGGGCCCCACAGGGTCTGCCCCCCTGTCCCCCCATGGCGACCCTGTCCTCTGGGGCCCCGCAGGGGTCTGACTCCCTGTTCCCCCATGGTGTCCCGGGGCCCTGTGGGGTCTGACCCCCTGTCCCCCCATGGTGTCCCTGTCCCCTGGGGCCCCACAGGGTCTGCCCCCCTGTCCCCCCATGGCGTCCCTGTCCCCCAGGGCCCCACAGGTTCTGCCCCCCTGTCCCCCCATGGCGTCCCTGTCCCCCAGGGCCCCACAGGTTCTGCCCCCCTGTCCCCCCATGGCGTCCCTGTCCCCCAGGGCCCCACAGGGTCTGCCCCCCTGTCCCCCCATGGTGTCCCCGTCCTCTGGTGCCCCCGCAGGGTCTGCCCCCTGTCCCCCAGGCCCCCGCGGGGTCTGACGCCCTGTCCCGCTGTCCCCCCGCAGACAGCAAGGCCATCGTGGATGGGAACCTGAAGCTGATCCTGGGGCTGATCTGGACGCTGATCCTGCACTACTCCATCTCCATGCCCATGTGGGACGAGGAGGACGAGGAGGAGGCCAAGCGGCAGACGCCCAAGCAGCGCCTGCTGGGCTGGATCCAGAACCGCCTGCCCCAGATCCCCATCACCAACTTCAGCAAGGACTGGCAGAGCGGCCGGGCCCTGGGCGCCCTGGTCGACAGCTGCGCGCCCGGTGAGGGGACGGGGACGCGGCGGGGGTGTCCGGGGGGTGTGGGGAGGCACGGGGGGTGGCTCTGGGGGTGCACGAGGATCTGGGTGATGGCCCTGGGGGTGCATGGGGACACGGGAGGTGGCCCTGGGGGTTCATGGGGACATAGGGGTGGCTCTGGGGGTTCATGGGGATGTGGAGGGTGGCCCTGGGGGTGCATGGGGACACGGGAGGTGGCCCTGGGGGTTCATGGGGACGTGGAGGGTGGCCCTGGGGTTGCATGGGGACATGGGAGGTGGCCCTGGGGGTTCATGGGGACATAGGGGTGGCTCTGGGTGTTCATGGGGACGTGGGAGGTGGCTCTGGGGGTTCATGGGGACATAGGGGTGGCTCTGGAGGTTCATGGGGATGTGGAGGGTGGCCCTGGGGGTGCATGGGGACACAGGGAGGGGGCTCTGGGGGTTTATGGGGACGTAGGGGTGGCTCTGGGGGTGCATGGGGACATAGGGGTGGCTCTGGGTGTTCATGGGGACGTGGGAGGTGGCTCTGGGGGTTCATGGGGACACGGGGACGTTGCTGTAGGGTTCATGGGGACATGGAGGGTGGCCCTGGGGGTGCATGGGGACACGTGGATGTGGCTCTAGGGTGCACAGGGACGTGGAGGGTGGCCCTGGGGGTGCATGGGGACGCAGGAGGTGGCTCTGGGGTTCATGGGGACACGGGTGATGGCCCTGGGGGCATGCAGGGACACAGCGGGGTGGCCCTGGGGATGCACAGGGACACAGAGGGGGTGGCTCTGGGGCTTCACGGAGACGTGGGTGACGGCCTTTGGGGCAGGGGGGGACGCGGGGGGTGGCCTCGGGGTGCACAGAGACAATGTAGAATGGCGTTAGCAGGGGAGGGGACACGGGGCAGCTGTGTGTCCCCCCCCTCTTCCCCACTGGTGACCGTGCGCCCCGTCCGTCCCCGCAGGGCTGTGCCCCGACTGGGACTCGTGGGACCCCAGCAAGCCCGTGGACAACGCGCGGGAGGCCATGCAGCAGGCCGACGAGTGGCTGGGCATCCCCCAGGTGGGCAGGGGGGGCTCAAACCCCCTCGGGGGGGCGGGGGGGAGCCGGGTGTCCCGGAGCAGCCCGGTGACCCCCTCCTCCGCGTGTCCCACCCCAGGTGATCACCCCCGAGGAGATCGTGGACCCCAACGTGGACGAGCACTCGGTCATGACCTACCTGTCGCAGTTCCCCAAGGCCAAGCTCAAGCCGGGGGCCCCCCTGCGCCCCAAACTCAACCCCAAGAAGGCCCGAGCCTACGGCCCCGGTGAGGGGGGGCCCCCCCTTCCTTCCCCATGGGGCTGCGGGACCCCCCCCGTCTCCTGCCTGCCCCTCACCCGTTCTGGGGGTCGCGCTCTGGTTTTTACGACATTGTGGGGCTGGACCCGGTTCCCTGCAGACTCTGGTCCCCTCCCCATGTGCTATAGGGCCTTGGGGACCTGCCCTGTGCCCTATAGGTCCGGGGAACCCCCTCTTTCTTACAGAGCTGGGGGGTGCCACCCTATGGATCGGGGTTACCTATAGATTTGGGGTATTTCCCATTCCCTATAGAGCCATTTCCCATTCCCTATGGATGTGGGGGACCCCCCTGTTCCCAGCGGGGCTGTGGGGCAGATCCCTGTTCCCCATAGGACCGCTCGCTATGGGGCTGGGACCGCCGTCGGGGGTGGGGGGGCCGGGACCCCCGTGGGGCTGACGGTGGGTCCCGCAGGCATCGAGCCCACGGGGAACATGGTGAAGCAACGGGCCGAGTTCACGGTGGAGACGATCAGCGCGGGGCAGGGGGACGTGCTGGTGTACGTGGAGGACCCCGCCGGGCACCGCGAGGAGGTGGGCACGGGGCTGGGGGGGCCGGGGGGGCTGGGGAGGGGTCCGTGGGGTGACGTGGGGTGCTGCGGGGTGAGCGGGAGATCCTGGTGTCCCCGAAGGACCACGGACCTGGAGGTTGGTTCAGGGCTGGGGGGGGGGTCCGTCAGCTGGGGTGGGGGCTCTGGGGGTGGGAGGTGGGTCCCTGTGGGGTTTCGTGGGGACTCCAGGGGGGGTTGTATGGCTTTTGGGGCCCCCCCGGGGGGTCTCACAGCTCGGTTCCCCCCTCCTCCGCAGGCTAAAGTGGTGGCCAACAACGACAAGAACCGGACGTTCTCCGTCTCCTACGTCCCCAAAGTCACCGGCGTGCACAAGGTGGGGCTGGGGGGCCTTTGTGGGGACTTGGGGGCCCGGGAGTGTTTTAGGGGGGGTCCTGAGGCATTTTGGGGCCCCTCGGGCTGGTTTGGGCCCTGCTGTGCTGCTCTTTTTTTTTTTTTTCTTTTTTTTTTCTTTTTGAGGTCTAGAGTGAGAATTTTGAGGTTTTGGGGCGGTTTTGGGGCCTCCGTGAGGTTTTTGGGGCCACCAGGGAGGTTCCTGGGGCCTCCGGTGAGGTTCTCTGCTCCCCACCCCCCGTTTTCGGGGGCCCCCCCCGCAGGTGACGGTGCTCTTCGCGGGGCAGCACATCGCCAAGAGCCCCTTCGAGGTGCAGGTGGGGCGGGCGGCGGGCGACGCCAGCCGGGTGACGGCGCAGGGCCCCGGCATCGAGCCCCTGGGCAACGTGGCCAACAAGAGCACCTACTTCGAGATCTTCACCGCCGGTGAGCCCCGGGGGGGGCTCCGGGGGGGGCTCGAGGGGTTTTGGGGGGCTCGTGGGGGTTTTGGGGAGACTCTGGGGGAGTTGGGGGGGCATTGGGGGGACTCGGGGGGAGGGCTCTGGAGGGTGTTGGGGAGATCTGAGGGGGGTCAGGGGGGCTCCGGGGGTTTTGGGAGGCTTTGAGGAGGCTCTGGGGGGGTCAGGGAGGTTTTGGGGGGGGCTCTGGGGGGTCGTGGGGAGGCTGGAGGGAACTGGGGGGATCGGGTCGGGGATGGCGCGTCCCCACGGGGCAGGGCAAGCGTGAGGGCCGCGTCCCCCTCGGGGGGGTGGCCGTGGCCGTGGCGGGGGGGGGGGGGGCATCGTGTCCCCCCGCCCCCCCCAGTGACGCGTTGTCGGGGGGCAGGCGCGGGGCCGGGCGAGGTGGAGGTCTCCATCGTGGACCCCAGCGGGCGGCGGGGGACGGTGGAGGCGACGCTGGAGCCCCGCGGGGACGGCACCTACCGCTGCTCCTACCGCCCCACGGCCGAGGGGCCCCACGCCGTCCACGTGGCCTTCGGGGGGGCCCCCCATCCCCAAGAGCCCCTTCAACGTCAACGTGGGGCAGGGTGAGCCCCGGGGGGCCGCCTGTGCCCCCCCCCACCTCCTCCATGTGGGGGTCTCTGGCCCTCAGCCCCCCCAGGCTGGGGGTCTCTCTCCTCCTGTCCCCCCAGCTCAGGGGTCTCTGTCCTTCCCAGCTCGGGGACCTCTGTCCCCCCAACTTGGGGGTCTCTGTTTCCCCCTCAACTGTGGGGTCTCTGTGTGTCCCCCCACAAGTTGGGGGTCTCTGTCCCCTCTGGACTTGGGGGTCTCTGTCCTGCTGCCCCCCCACTCGGGGCTCTGCGTTCTCCTCCCCTCCGAGCTGTGGGGGGGGGTCTCTGTCCTTCCCAGCTCGGGGGGTCTCTGCGCTTCTGCCCCCCAACTCGGGGGGGGTGGGTGTCTCTGTGCTTCTGCCCCACCCCGGGCCCTTGTGGGGGGGGTCTCTGCCCCCCCACGCGGGGGGCCCGGGGCTGTCGCTGCAGGGGGGTCTCGGCCCCCCGTGACTCTGCTCTGTCTCTCTCCGCCTCTCCTGCTCCTTCTGCCCGTCTGTCCGGGAAGCGCCGGCCGGGGTCCTCGCGGGTGACCCGCTGACGGTACGGGGGGGCGCGGGGGGGGTCTCCCGGACACCTGGGTCCCTCCTCCTCCTCCCCTCTTCCAACCCCCCAATCCCCACGGCGCCCTTTGGGGTGCTCCCGGATGCCCGGGTGTGGGGGTGCCCCCGGCTGCCCGGGTCCTTTTTGGACCCTCTCCCCATGGTGTGTACCCCAATGCGGGTTTGGGGGTCCCCCCCCAGATGCCTGGGTCCCCCTCTCCCCCCAGCGTGCCCCCCGCATTGCATGGGACGCTGCCCCCCATCCCTCTCCCCCTCCAGCCCCTGCCCTCGGGGTGGCATTTGGGGTCCCCCCCCCGGACGCCGGCATCCCCTCCCGCTCCCAGCCCGTGCCCCGGGGAGGGGTGGGGTGGGGTGTGTGTTTTGGGGGTCCCCGGCTGGCGGGGCCCCCCCTGACCCTCTCCCCACAGCCTGCAACCCTTCGGCGTGCCGCGCCGTGGGGCGGGGGCTGCAGCCCAAGGGGCTGCGGGTGAAGGAGACGGCGGATTTCAAGGTGTACACCAAGGGGGCCGGCAGCGGGGAGCTCAAAGTCACCGTCAAGGGCCCCAGTGAGTCCGGGGGGGGCTCCCCTCTTTTGGGGGGGGGGGGAGGGAGGGCGGTTTGGGAGTGCCCTGGGGGATTTGGGGCACCCTGAGGGGCTGGGGGGTACCCAGACGCAGCCCTTCCCCCCCCATTCAAGGGGGTGTTGGGGGCACTGGGGAGGGTGTGGGGCTTGGGTGGGAATCTGGGGTTTTGGGGGGGAATCTGGGAATCTGGGGTTTTAGGGGGGGATCAGGGGGTTTGGGAGGGGGGAATGGTCCCTGGGATTTTGGGGAGGGGAATGCGGGGTTTTAGGGGGGGGATCCCTGGGTTTTGGGGAGGGGAATGCGGGGTTTTAGGGGGGGATCAGGGGGTTTGGGGTGAGGGTGGTCCCTGGGTTTTGGGGAGGGGAATGCGGGGTTTTAGGGGGGGATCAGGGGGTTTGGGGTGAGGGCGGTCCCTGGGTTTCGGGGAGGGGAATGCGGGGTTTTGGGGCGCCCCCCTGACGCGTGCCCCACAGAGGGCACGGAGGCGGTGAAGCAGAAGGACCTCGGGGACGGCGTCTTCGGCTTCGAATACTTCCCCACCGCGCCGGGGACCTACACGGTGACGATCACCTGGGGGGGGCAGCACATCCCCCGCAGGTGAGCGCTGGGGGGCGCTGGGAGGGACTGGGGGGCACTGGGAGTGGGGGTAGTGTGGCCCCCCCCAGCCCGGGAGCCAGCCACCGTCATGGGCTGCCATCCTCAGTGCCGGGGCTGGCGTCGTTTGGGGGTCTGGGCTGTTTTGGGGAGGGGGCGGGGGGGCTGTGCCTGTAGTAGGGCCCTGCCCCAACCCGCCCCCCCCACCACGTGTGTCCCCCCCCAGCCCCTTCGAGGTGAAGGTGTCCCCCGAGAGCGGCAGCCAGAAGGTCCGGGCCTGGGGGCCTGGCCTGGAGGGGGGCGTCGTGGGCAAGTCGGCCGACTTCGTGGTGGAGGCCATCGGCGACGACGTTGGCACCCTTGGTGAGGGACGGGGGGGCTTGGGGGGTTCCTGGGGGGTTTGGGGGGCCTGGGGTCTTCCCCGGGGTCCTTCTGGGGGCTTTGGTATGCCTTAGGGGGCTCAAGGAGGCTTTTGCGGGGGGGCTCTGGGGGGTTAGGAGGCTCCTGGAGGGGCTTGGGGGGGGAATTGGGGCCTCAGGGGGGTATTGGGGGGCCCTGGGGGGCTACTGGGGGGCTCCAGCGGTTTTGGGGTGTCCAGAGGGTCTTTGGAATCTCTCAGAGGCCCCTTTGGGGTTGTATTGGGGGGGGGAATCTCTGAGAGGCCTCCTGGGCAATTCTGGGGGTTTCGGGGGGGCTTTGGGGTCTCTGAGGGGTCTCAGGGAGTTCTCTGGGGATTTGGGGGAGTTTGGGGGAGTTTGAGGCATCTGAGGGGGTCTCGGGGGCTCCTCTGGGGATTTTGGGGGGGCTTTGGGATCTCTGAGGGGCCTCGGGGGCTCCTTTGGGGATTTTGGGGGGGCTTTGGGGTCTCTGAGGGGTCTCGGGGGCTCCTCTGGGGATTTTGGGGGGGCTTTGGGATCTCTGAGGGGTCTCGGGGGCTCCTCTGGGGATTTGGGGGGGTGCTTTGGGGTCTCTGAGGGGCCTCGGGGGCTCCTCTGGGGATTTGGGGGGGGCTTTGGGGTCTCTGAGGGGTCTCGGGGGCTCCTTTGAGGGTTTTGGGGGGGCTTTGGGATCTCTGAGGGGCCTCGGGGGCTCGTCTGAGGATTTGGGGGGGGCTTTGGGGTCTCTGAGGGGTCTTGGGGGCTCCTTTGGGGGTTTCGGGGGTGCTTTGGGGTCTCCGTAGCCCCTCGCCGGGCTCTGCGTGTCCCAGCCGTGTCAAGGGCTTATGGCGGCCGTGGGGCTCGGCGCCCCAGCTCTTCGTGGACCCCTGGGGGGGTGTTTTGGGGCGCCCCGACCCCCCCCAACCCCCCGCCTTGTTCCCCCCCCCCCAGGTTTCTCGGTGGAGGGTCCCTCGCAGGCCAAGATCGAGTGCGACGACCGCGGGGACGGCTCCTGCGACGTGCGGTACTGGCCCCAGGAGCCGGGCGCCTACGCCGTCCACGTGCTCTGCGACAACGAGGACATCCGCCGCAGCCCCTTCATGGCCGACATCCGCCCCGCGCCCCGAGACTCCTTCCCCGAGAAGGTTTGGGGGAACCCCCCCGCACCCCCTCAGCGACACATCCCCCCCCCAACTGCCGGGGAGCCCCCCCGTAACCCCTCTGCCCGTCCCCCCTCCTCCTTCCTCAGGTCAAAGCCCACGGGCCGGGGCTGGAGAAGACGGGGGTGGCCGTCAACAAACCCGCCGAGTTCACGGTGGACGCCAAAAACGGGGGGAAGGGACCCCTCAAAGTGCAGATGCAGGTGACAGAGTGGTGGGGGGGGCACGGCACAGGAGGGGGGGGCCTGTTGGGGGGGTTTGGGGGGCACCATCCCGGGTAGGGCAGATTTGGGGGATTTATGTGGTTTTGGAAGGACTTGGGAGCCCGGGCGCAGGGGAGGCGGCGCAGGGAGGGTTTGGGGGGGGGCTGTGGGGGGGTTGGGGTGCCGCTGGGGGGTGTGGGGGCGCAGCCCCAGTTAGGATGAGGTACAAGGGGGTTTTGGGGGGGGCGCTGCGAGGATTTGGGAGCCCCAGCGTAGAGGCGGTGTCGCTGGGGGGGCCGCGGGGTGGATCTGGAGGCCCAGCGGTGGAGAAGGGGGTGGGAGGGGGGATTTGTGGGGCCTCAGGGTGGGTTTTGGGGGTGCTGACCCCCCCCCCTGCGCCGTGTCCTCCCCCCACAGGACGCAGAGGGCAACCCCGTGGACGTCTCCGTCAAGGACAACGGCAACGGCACCTACAGCTGCTCCTACGTCCCCAAGAAGCCCCTCAAGCACACGGCCATGGTGTCCTGGGGGGGCGTGAACATCCCCCAGAGCCCCTTCCGGGTGAGGGGGGGGTCCCCAAAACCTTGGGGGGGGGTGTCTTGGCTGCCCTGGGGGGGCAGCGGGCCTGACCCCCACCCCCCCAATCCCGCAGGTGGGCGTGGGGGCCGGCAGCCACCCCCACAAGGTGAAGGTCTACGGCCCCGGCGTGGCCAAGACGGGGCTGAAGGCCCACGAGCCCACCTACTTCACCGTGGACTGCACCGAGGCCGGGCAGGGTGAGCCCCGGGGGGCAGCGAGGGGGTTTGGGGGGCTGGGGGGGGGCAGCGAGGGGTTTTGGGGGGCTGGGGGGGGCAGGGAGGGGGTTTGGAGGGATGAAGGGGGGCTTGGGGTGGGCTGGGGCAGGCAGAAGGGTGTCTGTGGGGTGGCAGGAGGGTCCGTGGGGGAGTTTGGGGGTGCCAGAGGATCCCTGGGGGGGTTTGGGGGGCTGGGGGGGGGAATTGGGGGTCTGGGGGGGGGGGGCCAGGGAGGGGGCTCGGGGGGGTTAGGGGGTGCCGGAGGGCTGGGGCAGGCAGGGGGGTGTCTGTGGGGTGGCGGGAGCGGGTGCTGGGGTTTGGGGCTGTCAGAGGGTCTCTGGGGGTGTTTCGGGGGTACCCGAGGGTCCCGGGGGGTTTTTGGGGTGCTGATGACCCCCCCGGGATGCCCCTCTCCCCCCCCCAGGGGACGTGAGCATCGGGATCAAGTGCGCCCCGGGGGTGGTGGGCCCGGCCGAGGCCGACATCGACTTCGACATCATCCGCAACGACAACGACACCTTCACCGTGCGCTACACCCCCCGCGGCCCCGGCGCCTACACCATCATGGTGCTCTTCGCCGACCAGGTGGGGACGGGGGAGGAGGGGGGTGGGCGGGGTGTCCCCCACGAGGGGTTTTGGGGTGCGGGGGGCTGATTTTGGGGTCCCTCCCCGCAGGCCACCCCCACCAGCCCCATCCGGATCAAGGTCGACCCCTCGCACGACGCCAGCAAGGTGAAGGCGGAGGGACCCGGCCTCAGCCGCTCCGGTGAGTTGGGCAGTGCCATGGCGGGGGTGGGGGGGTCCCGGCAGGGATTTGGGGATTCCCCCCTCACCGTCTGCCCCCCCGCAGGTGTGGAGCTGGGGAAGCCCACCCACTTCACGGTGAACGCCAAGGCGGGGGGACGGGCCCCCCTGGACGTGCAGGTGACGGGGCCCGGGAAGGGAGAGGCCGTGCGGGACCTGGAGGTGATCGACAACCACGACGGCACCCACACCGTCAAGTACACCCCCCTGCAGCAGGTACGGGGGGGCACCCCCCACTACACCCCCCACTACACCCCCCTGCAGCAGGTACGGGGAGGGGGCACCCCAAAATCCCCACACCTGTCACCAAAATGCCCCCTCCTCTTGCAATGTGGGGTCCCCGACCCTTATCTGTGCAGCCCTGGGGGGGGGGGGTCCGTGTCCCCCTCTGCCGTCCCTGGCGTGGGGGGCACCCCCGCAGTCACACCACCCCCTCTCTCTTCCCCCCCCCCCAGGGTAATTTAGGGGTGTCGGTGACCTACGGGGGCGACCCCATCCCCAAGAGCCCCTTCACGGTGGGGGTGGCCCCCACCCTCGACCTGGGCAAGATCAAGATCTCCGGCCTGGACGACAGTACGGCGGGGGGGTCCCGGGGGGGGGCACTCAGAAGCCCCTTTTAGGGGGGGCTCGGGGGCTGGGGGGGGCTTTTGGGGTGGGGGAGCCAGGGGTGGTTTGGGGATGGGGGCATCCTATGGGGCTAGGGGCAATTCTGGGGGGACAGATGGGGGAATGAGGGTGGTTGGGGGGGGGCTGGTTTGGGGGGCACCCTCCCCTGAGAGGATTTTGGGTGGGGGGTTTGGGGGCTCCCTCCCCATGGAGGAATTGGGGGGCGGGTCGGGGTGTTTTCCGTTGGGTGTTTACTTTGGGAGTGGGGGGTTTTCTGCAGGGGGGAGCCCCCATTGTGGGGTTCGCCCCCCTGAGCAGGCTGCGGTTGTGTTTCCCCCCCCCGCCCCATCCCGCAGAGCTGGAGGTGGGGAAGGACCAGGAGTTCACGGTGAAGTCCAAGGGCGCGGGGGGCCAGGGCAAGGTGGGGGCCAAGATCACGGCCCCCTCCCGCAAGCCGGTGCCCTGCACGGTGGAGCCGGGGCTGAGCCCCGACAACAGCCTGGTGCGCTTCATCCCCCGCGAGGAGGGGCCCTACCAGGTGGAGGTCACCTACGACGGCGTCCCCGTCCCTGGCAGCCCCTTCCCCGTCGAGGCCGTGCCCCCCACCGACCCCTCCAAGGTGGGTCCGGGCCCCCCTGCCGCTCCCCCCACGGCTTGGGGAGAGGGGGGTGCCGTGGGTCTGGCTTGGGGAATGGGGGGGGGTCCCCAGGGGATGGGGGGTGCCGTGGGTCTGGCTTGGGGAATGGGGGGGTCCCCAGGGGATGGGGGGTGCCGTGGGTCTGGCTTGGGGAATGGGGGGGGTCCCCAGGGGATGGGGGGTGCCGTGGGTCTGGTTTGGGGAATGGGGGGGGGTCCCCAGGGGATGGGGGGTGCCGTGGGTCTGGCTTGGGGAATGGGGGGGGGTCCCCAGGGGATGGGGGGTGCCGTGGGTCTGGTTTGGGGAATGGGGGGGGGGTCCCCAGGGGATGGGGGGTGCCGTCGGTCTGGCTTGGGGAATGGGGGGGGGGTCCCCAGGGGATGGGGGGTGCCGTGGGTCTGGCTTGGGGAATGGGGGGGGTCCCCAGGGGATGGGGGGTGCCGGGGGGGGGTCTGCTTTTGGGATAGGGAGCCCCAGGATGGAGATGGGGATGGGGGGGTTCCCCAGGGGACGGGAGGGGGGGCACGGTAAGGGTGGTTGGGGTCCTCGGTAAGGGGGCGTCCCTGCTTACGGGGGGGTCCCCAAGGGTTGGGTGTCCGTAGTGGGAGAGTGTCCCCGGTGATGGGGGACCCCAATAAGGGCGTGTCCCCGGTGAGGGGGGGTCCCCAGGGGCTGGGGGGGCCCAGTAAGAGCGTGCCCGTGGTGACGGGGGTCCCCGATCAGAGCAGCCCCCGGGGGCCGGGCAGTCGCCGGCACCACGCCTCCCCTCTAAGGGGGGTCCCTGCCATCCGGGGGGTCCCCAGCAAGGCCCCCCCCGCCCAACGCGGTGGCCGCTCTCCCCGCAGGTTCGCGCCTTCGGGCCGGGGCTGCAGGGGGGGCTGGCCGGGGTGCCGGCCCCCTTCACCATCGACACCAAGGGGGCGGGCACGGGGGGCCTGGGGCTGACGGTGGAGGGTCCCTGCGAGGCCAAGATCGAGTGCCTGGACAACGGGGACGGCACCTGCTCCGTCTCCTACCTGCCCACCGAGCCCGGCGACTACAACATCAACATCCTCTTCGCCGGCGCCCACGTCCCCGGCTCCCCCTTCCGCGCCCCCGTCCGCGCCCCCTTCGACGCCTCCAAGGTGACATGCTCGGGGCCGGGGCTAGAAGGTGCCACGGCCGGGCAACCGGGCCACTTCCGCGTGGACTGCAGCCGGGCCGGCACGGCCGAGCTGACCATCGGCATCACCTCGGAAGCGGGGGCCCGCGCCGAGGTGCGGGTGGAGGATAACGGCGACGGCACCTACACCATCGCCTACACCCCGCTCAGCCCCGGCGTCTACACCATCACCGTGGAGTACGGCGGGCAGCCCGTCCCCCACTTCCCCAGCAAGGTCCGGGTGGAGCCGGCCGTCGACACCGCCGGCGTCAAGGTCTACGGCCCCGGCGTGGAGGGCAAGGGTGAGCGCGGGGCCGGGGGGGGACGCCGGGGACGCCGGGAGGGGGTGCAGCCGCCCTGACACGTGTGTGTGTGTGTGTGTCCCCGCCGTCCCCCAGGGGTGTTCAGGGAGGCGGTGACGGAGTTCGACGTGGACGCCCGGGCGCTGAGCAAAACCGGGGGCCCCCACGTGAAGACGCGGGTGTCCAACCCCTCGGGGAACGTCACCGAGACCTTCGTGGAGGACCGGGGCGACGGCACCTACCACGTGGAGTACACTCCCTACGAGGAGGGTGAGGCGCGGGGGGCGTGCGTGGGGACGGGGGACGCGGCCCCCGCCGCCTCGGGGTGACATCCTCGCTGTCCCCGCCGTCCCCAGGGGTGCACACGGTGGACGTGAGCTACGCCGGCAGCCCGGTGCCGCACAGCCCCTTCCGCGTCCCCGTCACCGAGGGCTGCGACCCGGCCCGCGTCCGCGTCCACGGCCCCGGCATCCAGAGCGGCACCACCAACCAGCCCAACAAGTTCACCGTGGAGACCCGGTGAGACCCCCCCCCGCCGTCGTCACCAGCACCCCCGTACCCCACACGCCCCCCTCCCCGCTCCCCTGCAGCCTCCTCCGCCCCAAGTCTTCTTCCCGGCTCCCCCGAAATCCATCGCGGGTGCCCCAGCTCTGCCCGTAGGCGCCTTTCCCCGCCCAGATCCTTCTGCTGGTGTCCCCTGGAACAGCCCCGTACCCCAAATCCTCCCCCGCGCGTCCCCTAAATCCTCCCCGCACCCGAAATCCTCCCCCTGGTGTCCCCTAAGTCCTCCCTGTACCCCAAATCCTCCCCCTGGTGTCCCCTAAATCCTCCCCATCCCCCAAATCCTCCCCCTGGTGTCCCCTAAATCCTCCCCGTTCCCCAAATCCTTCTCCCAGTGTCCCCTAAATCCTCCCCGTTCCCCAAATTCTCCCCCTCGTGTCCCCTAAATCCTCCCATACCCCAGATCCTCCCCCTGGTGTCCCCTAAATCCTCCTCGTACCCCGAGTCCTCTCTCTATTCCCCCCCCAAACCTCCCTGTACCCTAAACGCTCCCCCTAGAGCCCCCTAAACTTCCCCCCCCCGGTACCATCCAGCCCCTCCTGGGGACCGGGGGGGGTTTGGGGGCGCCCCAGCTGACCCCCCGCTCCCCCCGCCCCAGGGGTGCCGGCACGGGGGGGCTGGGCCTGGCGGTGGAGGGTCCCTCGGAGGCCAAGATGTCCTGCACGGACAACAAGGACGGGAGCTGCTCGGTGGAGTACGTCCCCTACGAGCCGGGCACCTACAGCCTCAACGTCACCTACGGCGGCCACCAGGTCCCCGGTGAGCGCTGGGGGGGTGCCGGGGGAAACCGGCGCGAGGGAGGTGGCCACGTCCCCCCCCTCCCACCACGCTCACGGCCCCCCCCCCGCGCCCCCAGGGAGCCCCTTCAAGGTGCCGGTGACGGACGTGGTGGACTCGTCCAAGGTGAAGTGCGCGGGGCCGGGGCTGACGCCGGGCGCGGTGAGAGCCAACGTGCCCCAGACCTTCACCGTCGACACCAGCAAGGCCGGCGTCGCCCCCCTGGACGTTAAGGTCCAGGGCCCCAAAGGTCAGTGGCGGGGGAGGGGGGGGCGTAGGGGGCCGGGGGCACCCCTGTTTCGGGGCTGGGGGGCGTTTGGGGTACCCCTGATCCGAGGGGGGAGCTGGTACAAAGGGTGCCCCACGGGGGCTGTGTTGGCTCAGGGTTTGGGGGGCTCTTGGGGGTGCCCTGTGGGGCCTCAAACCGCCCCTGGGGGGCCTTAGGGTGCCCAATGGGATGTCACAGGAGACGTCGGGGTGCCCCGGGGGCTCTCGGGGTGCCCCGGGGGATGTCACAGGGAGCCCCGGGGCACTGAGTGGGGAGTCGCGGGGTGCCCGGTGAGGTACCGCCGGGGTCTTGGGGCGCCACAGGGGGTCTCGGGGCCCCCTGTAGGGTCTTGGGGTGCCCCAGGGAGCGCTGCAGGGGTGCCGTGGGGAGCGTCGGGGTGCACCAAGAGGTCTGGGGGTGCCCTGACGCCCCCACCGCCCCCAGGCATGGTGGAGCCCGTGGACGTGGCGGACAACGGGGACGGGACGCAGCGGGTCAGTTACGTCCCCTCCCGCGAAGGGCCCTACACCATCTCGGTGCGCTACGGCGACGAGGAGGTGCCCCGCAGGTGAGGAGGGGGGACACGGCGGAGCCGGGAGGGTGCTGGGGTTTTTTGGGGGGGCTGGTCTGACGCCCCCCACCCCCCTCTCTCTCAGCCCCTTCAAGGTGAAGGCGCTGCCCACGCACGACGCCAGCAAGGTGAAGGCGAGCGGCCCCGGGCTGAACACCACGGGGGTGCCCGCCAGCCTCCCCGTGGAGTTCACCATCGACGCCAAGGACGCCGGCGAGGGGCTGCTGGCCGTCCAGATCACGGTGGGCCGCGGGGCTGGGGCTGGGGCTGGGGGGGGGACACGCCGCGGTGGGGGGGGGCGACCGGGCCGCTGACTTGCGCCTCCCCGCAGGACCCTGAGGGCAAGCCCAAGAAGGCGACGATCCGGGACAACCAGGACGGCACCTACACCGTGTCCTACGTCCCCGACATGACGGGGCGTTACACCATCCTCATCAAGTACGGGGGGGACGAGATCCCCTACTCCCCCTACCGCATCCGCGCCGTGCCCGCCGGCGACGCCAGCAAGTGCACCGTCACCGGTAAGCGCCGCCGCCGGTGTTGGGGGCGGGGGGGGGGGGACGGGACACAACACGGGGACACCCACCGCCCGCTTCCAGCCGAGTCACCGCGGGCCGGGGCGGGGGGGGACACACAGGGCGAGCGGGGAGGGCGGTGGGGGGCACGGGGAGGGGGGGCGGGGGGGGTCTCACCACGTGTGTCTCACTGGATTTCTTGCTTCTCTGCCCACCCCACGTCCCCGTCCCCCCCCAACCCCTTCCCTGCGTTCCCCCCCACCCCACCCCACCCCCCCCGCCACGCTGTAGTCTCCATCGGAGGTCACGGCTTAGGTAAGCTCACGGCATGGCTCGCTTGGCGTCGGGGCGCACGCCTCACCCCCTCCCCGCACCCCAAAACTACCCCCCCCTGCCCCCCCCCCCCCGCCCCCCCCGGTGAGGGCCCGGAGGAGGGGCCGGGGGCTCATTTTGGGGGACCCTCGGGCCCCGTTTACTACCGGGGGCACCTTAAGTTGTGGAGGGGTCCCCCCGACCTCGTTAAATGGTGAGGGGCCCCCCCAGACTTCATATCTGGGCCCCCCCCTCCCCCCCAGCGTCATTTTAACAATCAGGGTTCTCTCTTAATTGGGGGGGTCCAGACCTTGTTCAACATGGGGGGACCCCTCAATTCTGCTCGCTCTCGGGGGTCCCCCTCAGTCCAATATCAGGGGCCCCCTTTGGCCCTGCCCTAATTACGGGGCATCCCCCCAACCTCGTTAATCGGGGGGGGGGGATGGGGGGGGGGCCCCTTGTGCCCGCAGCCTGAACGTTTTGGGGGGGTCCCTGGCTCGGCCCGTTGTCATTGGGGACCCCCCATCGCTGGGGGCTCCCCTGGCCCCACACGGGTCCCGGGGCGTTTGGGGGTGCCTGGCTGCCCCCAGGGGGCAGAGGGGACCCC
Organism: Rissa tridactyla; assembly: GCF_028500815.1. Lineage (NCBI taxonomy): Eukaryota > Metazoa > Chordata > Aves > Charadriiformes > Laridae > Rissa > Rissa tridactyla. The sequence continues at coordinate 744,710 of NW_026529338.1, read as the reverse complement.
CACAATGAGGGTGTGGGATGGGGGGGGGGGGTCCATGCCTCGTTAGCGCCTAATTGTCCCCCTTCCCGTGGCGCGGCACGAGTTTCCCCGTGCTCAGCCCGCCCGGGGGGCTCAGGTCGACCCCAGCCTCGGGGGGGTGGGCAGCACCGGCGGGGCGCGCGGGGGCCGGTTTGGGGGTGCCCCCCCCCCCACCCCGGGGCGGGCAGTCACCCCCCCCCCCCTCCCCGTCAGGAGCGGGCATCGGCCCCACCATCCAGATCGGGGAGGAGACGGTGATCACGGTGGACGCCAAGGCGGCCGGCAAGGGCAAGGTGACCTGCACCGTCTGCACCCCCGACGGCTCCGAGGTGGACGTGGACGTGGTGGAGAACCCCGACGGCACCTTCGACATCTTCTACACCGCCCCCCCAGCCCGGCAAGTACGTCATCTGCGTGCGCTTCGGCGGCGAGCACATCCCCAACAGCCCCTTCCAGGTCATGGTGAGTGCGCCGGGGGCGTCGCACGGGGGGGAGCGTGCGAGGTCGGGGGGGGGGGGGGGGCGTGCGAGGCGGTGGGCAGCGTGCGACGGGAGGTCGCGGGCAGGCAGCGCGCGGGGCGCGCGTCGGGCAGGCAGGGCGCCAAGCCGGCGAGGAGCGTGCGGGGAGCGTGCGGGGGAGCGTGTGGGGAGCGTGCGAGCCGGGCGGCGGGTGAGATAACGGGCGAGATAACGGGGCGGGGGGGCGGGGGGGGGGCGGAAACCGGCATCCGCTAACGAACTCGTTTGCGCAGGCGACCGACCGGCCGCTGCTGGGGGTGAACGGGCTGGACATGGCCGGGCTGCGCCCCTTCGACCTCGTCATCCCCTTCACCATCAAGAAGGGCGAGATCACGGGTGAGGGGGGGGCCAGCGCCCCAAAACACCCCCCAACCCCCCCCCCGGGGCGTTCCCCGACACCAACAGTCTTGTCCCCCAGGGGTCCCCAAAACAGCTGAGCACCCCCTGGAGGGTCCCCAAAGTCCTCTGGGTGGGGTGACCCCCCAAACCACCCGGGTCTCCAGGGGGTCCCCAAGACCTGTGGGGTCCCCAGCCCTCCCTTGAGTCCTTCTGGGGGGGGGTCCCCAAAGCCCGCCCCCCCCCCCCCTCCCAGGTCCTCCTGAAGGCAGCCAGGTCCTCCCAGGGGTCCCAGGTCCCACCAGGGGGTCCCCAAGACAGCTAAGATGCTCCAGGGGGGTCCCCAAGGCAGCCCGTGTCTCCCAAGGGTCCCCCTGGGAGGTCCCGATCCCCCCCCCCAGGGTGCCCGTAACCGCTGACCCCCCCCGTGCCCCCCCCCCAGGGGAGGTGCGGATGCCCTCGGGGAAGGTGGCCAAGCCCGACATCACGGACAACAAGGACGGGACGGTGACGGTGCGTTTCGCCCCCACCGAGGCCGGCCTGCACGAGATGGACATCCGCTACGAGAACATGCACATCCCAGGTACGGGCGGGGGGGCAACAGGGGGGGGGGTTTGGGGGGGGTCTCATTGAAGTATCGTGGCCCCGGGGGTGCCGTGTGTGGCACCGTGTGTCCCTTGGGACGTCCCTGCATCCCCGAGGAGCCTTCTGTGGCAGCGGGGGGGGTGGGGGGGGGGCCTGTCTCAGTGCCCCCCTGACAACCCCCGTGTGTCCCCCCCCCCGCCCCCGTGTCCCCCCCCCCCAGGCAGCCCCCTGCAGTTCTACGTGGACTACGTCAACAGCGGCCACGTCACCGCCTACGGCCCCGGCCTCATCCACGGCACCGTCAACAAACCGGCCACCTTCACCGTCAACACCAAGGACGCCGGCGAGGGTGAGCCCCCGGGGGGGTCCCGCCGGGCGCCCGGCTCCTCCCCGGCGGGCGCAGACCCCCCCCCCTGAACCCCCTCGTGTGCTCCCGACCCCCCCAGGAGGGCTGTCGCTGGCCGTGGAGGGTCCCTCCAAGGCGGAGATCAGCTGCACCGACAACCAGGACGGGACGTGCAGCGTCTCCTACCTGCCCGTGCTGCCCGGCGACTACAGCATCGTGGTCAAGTACAACGACAAGCACATCCCGGGCAGCCCCTTCACCGCCCGCATCACCGGTACGGGGGCCGGGGGGGGGCGCACGGAGGCCCTTCGGGTGCTCCTGGGGGTCCCCCCGGGGGACTCGGGGCCGTTCTGGGGGTCCCTGGGGTGGATCCAGGGGTGAATCTTAACCCCCCCAGGGGACTCGGGGTTGTTCTGGGGGTCCCTGGTGGTGGATCTGAACCCCCCCAGGGGACCTGGGGCCGTTCTGAGGGTCCCTGGGATGGATCCAGGGGTGGATCTGAACCCCCCCCAGGGGACCTGGGGCCATTCTGAGGGTCCCTGGGATGGATCCAGGGGTGGATCTGAACCCCCCCAGGGGACCTGGGGCCGTTCTGGGGGTCCCTGGGATGGATCCAGGGGTGGATCCAAACCCCCCCCAGGGGACCTGGGGCCATTCTGGGGGTCCCTGGGATGGATCCAGGGGTGAATCTTAACCCCCCCAGGGGACTCGGGGTTGTTCTGGGGCTCCCTGGTGGTGGATCTGAACCCCCCCAGGGGACCTGGGGCCGTTCTGGGGGTCCCTGGGATGGATCCGGGGGTGGATCTGAACCCCCCCAGGGGACTCGGGGCTGTCCTGGGGGTCCCTGGGGAGGGCCTGGGGCAGCCCCGGGCGTTTGGGGGTGCCGTGTTAACCCCCCCGCCCCCGTCCCCCGCAGGTGACGACAGCCTGCGCCTGTCCCACCTGAAGGTGGGGGCCTCGGCCGACATCCCCCTGGACATCGGGGAGACGGACCTGAGCCAGCTGACGGCCACCGTCACCGCGCCCTCGGGCCGCAAGGAGCCCTGCCAGCTCAAGCGGCTCCGCAACGGCCACATCGGTGAGGGGGGGGGACACTGGAGGGGGACACGCACGGGGACGCCGTCTCCTCCCCTCGCTGTCGGGCTGTGAGGAGCCCGGCCGGCTCCAACGCCTCTGCCGCTGAGCGAGGGGACACGAGGGGGACACGGAGGGGGGACGGGGGGGGGCCTTGGGGACGCAGGGACGCGGTCACCGTCCCCTCACGGTTGGGGCACGAAGAGCCCGGCCAGCTCCGGTGCCCCTGCGGTTTCTCCTGATGTCCCCGCGTCCCCGTCCTGCGACACCTCTGTCCCCCGTGTCCCCGTACCCCGATGAGTGTCCCCGTGCTGCGTCCCCTTGTCCTGACACCCCTGTCCCCCTGCTCCGACCTGTGTCCCTGTGTCCCCCTGCCCCCTGTGTCCCTCGTGTCCCTCTGCCTCGTCCCATCTGCGTCCCCGTACCGTGATGCCAGTGTCCCCAGTGTCCCCATACCATGATGCTTGTCTCCCACTGTGTCCCCATACCCCGATGGGTGTCCCCGTGCTGCGTCCCCTTGTCCTGACACCCCTGTCCCCCTGCTCCGACCTGTGTCCCCCTGCCCCCCGTGTCCCTCGTGTCCCTCTGCCCCGTCCCATCCGCGTCCCCGTACCGTGATGCCAGTGTCCCCAGTGTCCCCATACCATGATGCTTGTCTCCCGCTGTGTCCCCATACCCCGATGAGTGTCCCCGTGCTGCGTCCCCTTGTCCTGACACCCCCTGTCCCCCTGCTCCGACCTGTGTCCCCGTGTCCCCCTGCCCCCCGTGTCCCTTGTGTCCCCATGCCCGGTCCCATCCGTGTCCCCGTACCGTGATGCTTGTCCCCCGCCCTGTCCCCGTAACCCCCGCTGACGGCATCCCCTGTCCTGAGGCCACCGTCCCCCGTCCCCGCAGGCATCTCCTTCGTGCCGCAGGAGGTGGGGGAGCACCTGGTGCACATCTCGCGGGGGGGCCAGCCCCTGGCCCGCAGCCCCGTCTCGGTCACCATCAGCCAGGGCCGAGCTGGGGGACGCCAGCCGGGTGCGGGTGACGGGGCCCGGCCTGCGCGAGGGACGCACCTTCGAGCCCCGCGCACTTCACCATCGACACCCGCGACGCCGGTACGTCCCCCTCCCGCGGGAGCTGGGGGTGGGGGGGGTGGGGGGACACACAGGCGCTGAGGGGGGGTGTGGGGGGGTCCCCGCTGACGGCGCTCCCCCTCCCCAGGCTACGGGGGGCTGAGCCCTCTCCATCGAGGGCCCCAGCAAGGTGGACATCACCACCGAGGAGCTGGAGGACGGCACCTGCCGCGTCTCCTACTGCCCCACCGAGCCCGGCAACTACATCATCTCCGTCAAGTTCGGCGACCAGCACGTCCCCGGTGGGAACCGGGGGGGAGGCTGGGCTTACCGGGGCGGGGGGGGAGCTGGAGGCACCGGCGGGGGTAATTTGCTTACTGGAAGCACCGGGAGAGGACTCGGGGGGTGCCGGGAGGGGCACGGGGAGGGTGTATAGGAGCAACGGGAGGAGCTGGAGCAGGGTCCTGGGGCGACTGGGGGCACTGGGGGGGGTACTTGGGTTGTTGGGAGCGCGGCGGGAGGGTGCTGGGGGCGATGAGGAGTACCGGGGGGGGGTTGGGGAGGGAGCTGGGGGTACCGGGAGGGGGACTGGTGTGACACCCCCCCTCCCCCCCCCCCGCAGGGAGCCCCCTTCTCGGTGAAGGTGACGGGCGAGGGGCGGGTGAAGGAGAGCATCACACGCCGGCGCCGCGCCCCCCCCGAGGCCAGCGTGGGCACCGCCTGCGACCTCAGCCTCAAGATGCCGGGGTGAGCGGGGACGGGGGGGCCCTGAGCCTCACGGGGCTGGGGGGGGGGGTGGGCTCAGCAAGCCCCGAGGGGTCCCTGACTGTTCTCGGGGGGTCCCAGAGAGCCCCATGGGGGCCCTGAGCGTCCCCAGGGGGGCCCTGAGTGCTCTATGAGGGCCCTGAGTGTTCCTGGGGGGGCTCAGCAATACCAGTGGGGTCCTTGGGGGGGGCCTGAGGGGTGCCAAAGAGCCCCGTGGGGGCCCTGAGCATCCCTGGGGGGGGCTCAGCAAGCCCTGGGGCCACTGATTGTCCCTGAAAGCTCCCAGTGACCCCTAAGGGTCCCTCAGTGTCCCTGGGGGGCTCCGCAAGCACCATGGGACCCCTGCGTGGCCCTGGGGGGGGCGGCTCAGCAAGCCCTGGGGTGTCCCTGAGCCTTTAAGGGTCCTCAGTGTCCCTGGGGGGGGCTCAGGAGGCTGCTGGGGCAGTTGGGGGGCGCCCCAGGCACCTGTGGGGGGGTAGGAGAGGGTCCTGTGGGCTCTCCTGGGACACCCCCAAGGACCCTTTGGAGGTTCCCAGGGGCACAGGGGGGTCCCAAGAAGCCCCTGAGACCCCCCCCAAGGACCCTTTGGGGGTTCCCGAGGACACATGGGGGTCGCAAGAAGCCCCTGGGACCCCCCCCAAGGACCTTTTGGAGGTTCCCGGGGGCACAGGGGGGTCCCAAGAAGCCCCTGGGACCCCCGCAAGGACCCTTTGGAGGTTCCCAGGGGCACAGGGGGGTCCCAAGAAGCCCCTGAGACCCCCCCCAAGGACCCTTTGGAGGTTCCCAGGGGCACAGGGGGGTCCCAAGAAGCCCCTGAGACCCCCCCCCAAGGACCCTTTGGGGGTTCCCGAGGGACACATGGGGGTCGCAAGAAGCCCCTGGGACCCCCCCCAAGGACCTTTTGGAGGTTCCCGGGGGGCACAGGGGGGTCCCAAGAAGCCCCTGGGACCCCCCCAAGGACCCTTTGGAGGTTCCCAGGGGCACAGGGGACCCCCCCAAGGACCCTTTGGAGGTCCCTCGAGGCCCCTGGGACACCCCAAGGACCCACAGGGTGACCCCGGAGATATGGGGGGCGTCGCCCAAGAACGCCCATGGGACGGAGCGGGGACACACGGGGGGACCCCGGGACCTCTTCTGGCAGGACATATCCCCCCCCCTTGCCCCTATGACACCCCCGTCCCCCCCGTTTTCGGCAGAGCTGAGCGGCCCACGAGGTGACGGCGGTGGTGACGGGCCCCTCGGGGCAGGCGGTGGCGGCCCAAGTGCTGGAGGGGGAGGGCGGCGCCTACAGCATCCGCTTCGTCCCCGCCGAGACCGGCGTCCACGTCGGTCAGCGTCAAGGACCGGGGGGCAGCACGTCCCGGGCAGCCCCTTCCAGTTCACCGTGGGGCCCATGGGCGAGGGCGGCGCCCACAAGGTCCGCGCCGGGGGGGCCCGGCCTCGAGCGGGCCGAGGCCGGCGTGCCAGGTGAGTGGGGGGCACCCCAAAACCCGCCCGACGCCCCCCCCGGGGGGCTCCCCGACTCCCGCTGGGCTGCCCCGACCCTGCGACGGCCCCCGAACCCCCTCCCGGGGTGAAACCCCAACCCGCTCCGGGCCCCCCAAAACTCACCCAGGGCTCCCCCAAGCCCAGCTGGGGACCCTCAACCTGCCTGGGGGGGGGGCTCCCCAAATCCCCTGAGTCCATGAGGGGCTCCCCAAATCCATGAGGGGCTCCCCCAAACCTGGGGGGGGCTCCCTCATCTGAACTGGGGCTCCCCGAAACCCGCGGGAGGGTCCCCAAATCCATCTAAAACTCCCCCAAACCTGGGGGGGGCTCCCTGAGAACTGTGGGGGCTCCCCAAAATCGATGGGGGGCTCCCCAAATCCATCTAGGGCTCCCTAAAACTCACGGGGTGCTCTCCGAAACCCATAGAGGCTCCCCAAAAATCTATGGGGGGCTCCCCAAATCCTAACCGGGGCTCCCCAAATCCATCTGGGGCTCCCTGAAAACCGTAGGGGCTCCCCAAAATCTATGGGGGGGCTCCCCAAATCCATCTAGGGCTCCCTGAAACCCACGGGGGGCTCCCCAAATCCATCTAGGGCTCGCCCAAAACCCACGGGGGGGCTCCCCAATTCCCTGTAGGGCTCCCCTGAAACCCCTAGGGTCTGCCTAACTCCATCTGGGGCTCCCCAAAATTGGGGGGGGCACTCCCTAAATCCTAACTGGGGCTCCCCAAAAACCATCTGAGGCTCCCCCCCCCCCCCAAAACCCGGAGCTCCCCTGAATCCAGCCCGGGCTCCTCGACTGGCCCCCGGGTCCCTCGAACTGGCCCAGCTGGGGAGGAACCGGGGGGCTGCCCCCCGAGATTGGGGGCGGGGGGGGTGTCAAGCCTTCGGAGGGGGCCCTGACACCCCCCCCCCCCCACCTCCCCCCCCCAGCCGAATTCAGCATCTGGACGCGGGAGGCGGGGGCCGGGGGCCTCTCCATCGCCGTGGAGGGACCCAGCAAAGCCGAGATCGCCTTCGAGGACCGCAAGGACGGATCCTGCGGCGTCTCCTACGTTGTCCAGGAGCCCGGTACGGGGCCGGGGGGGGGGGGTGGGGGTTGGGGTGGAGGTGGGGGGGGGGTCAGGGGCAGGCAGGGACGCCCGCCCCCCCCTCCCACTAACGCTGTGTGTCCCCCCCCCGTCCCCAGGCGACTACGAGGTGTCGGTGAAGTTCAACGAGGAGCACATCCCCGAGAGCCCCTTCGTGGTGGCGGCCACGGCCCCCTGCGACGCCGCCCGCCGCCTGACTGTTTCTAGCCTTCAGGTGAGGCACCGGGAGAAACCCCCCCCTCCCACCCCCCCCGGCTGGGCACGGCACCGCCAGGCGCAGGGCTGGGGGGCGGGGGGGGGCAGCACAGCCTCTGGGAGGCGGATTCAGGGGGGTTTGGGGTGTCCGCAGGGTCAGCGTAGCCCCAGAGGGGGATTTAGGGGGGTTTTGGGGGTGTCTGCAGGGTCAGTGGGGCATGGGGGGGGGATTTAGGGGAGTTTTGGGGTGTCCGTAGGGTCAGTGGGGCTCTGGGGGGGGATTTAGGGGGAGTTTTGGGGTGTCCGTAGGGTCAGTGGGGCTCTGGGGGGGATTTAGGGGGGGTTTTGAGGTGTCCGTAGGGTCAGTGGGGCATGGGGGGGGGATTTAGGGGGGTTTTGGGGTGTCCGTAGGGTCAGTGGGGCTCTGGGGGGGATTTAGGGGGAGTTTTGGGGTGTCTGTAGGGTCAGTGGGGCTCTGGGGGGGGATTCAGGGGGGTTTGGGGTGTCTGCAGGGTCAGTGGGGCTCTGGGGGGGGGATTTAGGGGGGGGTTTTGAGGTGTCCGTAGGGTCAGTGGGGCGTGGGGGGGGATTTAGGGGGGTTTTGGGGTGTCTGTAGGGTCAGTGGGGCTCTGGGGGGGGATTTAGGGGAGTTTTGGGGTGTCTGCAGGGTCAGTGGGGGCTCTGGGGGGGGATTTAGGGGGGTTTTGGGGTGTCTGCAGGGTCAGTGGGGCGTGGGGGGGGGATTTAGGGGGGGTTTCAGGGTGTCTGCAGGGTCAGTGGGTCTTGGGGGGGGATGTTAGGGGGGGTTTCAGGGTGTCTGCAGGGTCAGCGTAGCCCACAGGGGGATTTTGGGGGGGTTTCGGGGTGTCTGCAGGGTCAGCGTAGCCTCGGGGCAGCTTTGGGGGGGGGGTTATAGCTTTGGGGGGGGCTCTAATAGCGTTTCTGGAGGGGTTCAGAGGCCCCTCCGTCTTTAGGAGAGTTCAGAGCGGGGGGGGTCGGGGGGGGGGGCTGTAGCTCAGGGGGTTTGGGGTCCCTGCGCAGGCAGCCCGTGCCCCCCCCAGCCGTGGCGGGTCCCGGGGGTCTTCTCTCGTGTCTCTTTTAAAGGCTATTAACAGCCCCCCCTGTCGCCCCCCCCCTTCCCCCCCAGCTCGGGGGGGGGGCGACCCCGGGGCCCGGAGGGGCCTTAGCGGGAGAGAACGGCCCCCCCCAAGACCCCCCCCAAACCCCGGGGACCCCCGTTCTCTCCCGTTAAGCTCTCCGGCCCCACAAGGTAAGTGGGGCGTGGGGTGGGGGGGGGGCTGCCCTGACACCCCCCAAATTCCCCCGCCCCCTGGGAGACACCCCCCCCCCCCCTCGTTATTTTGGGGTCGGGGCCTCCGCGGGGCCGTGGGGGGGAGGGATCCCCCCCCCTCCGTGGGGATCTCGGGGTGCCAGATCCCTCCTGGGGGCGTTTTGGGGTGCAGGTTCCCCCCCACCCCGGGGTTACTTGGGGTCTCGGACCCACCAGGGTTGTCTGGGGGGGGGGGGGGGGGGGGTGGTGGGTAAACCCCCCCCCGGGTTATTTGGGGTGAGGATTTGGGGGTGTTCATCCCCCCCTGGTTCTTTTTTGGGGGGGGGGGGGTGTTTCTTATCCCACCCTGGTTTTGTGGTGGGTGAGGAGTTGGGGGTGTTATCCCCCCATTTTGGGGGGGGGGGCGGTGAATTTTGGGGGTGTTCTATCCCCTGGGATTGTGGGGGGTGAGGATTTGGGGGTGCTTCCCCCCCTGCTTTTTGGGGGGGGAGGGAAGTTTTTTTTAGGGGGGGAGGTTTTGGGGGCGTTATCCCCCCTGTCTTTTTGGGGGTTGAGAGGATTGGGGGCTGTTATCCTCCTGAATTTTTTGGGGGGGAGGTTTTGGGGGTGTTATCCCCCCCCCCGGGGGTATTTTGGGGGGGTGGAGGGTTTGGGGGGGGGGGGGGGGGTGTCTTCATACCCGCCCCCCCAGAGCCATCCAGGCTGGGATCTGGGGCTCTTGCCCCCCCAACCCCGGTGTCACCCACAAGGGGGGGAGGGTTCGGGGGGGGGCTCCCCCGGGGTTTGGGGGTGTGTGTCCCCCCCCCCCGGTTTCGGGGGGGCTTCTCCCCCCCCCCCAGCTGACGGTGTGTGCCCCCCAGGAGTCGGGGCTGAAGGTGCACCAGCCGGCCTCCTTCGCCGTCAGCCTCAACGGGGCCAAGGGGGTGCTGGACGCCAAGGTGCACAGCCCCTCGGGGGCCCTGGAGGAGTGTCACATCACCGAGGTCACCGAAGGTGAGGGGACCCCCCCCCCCGGGGACCCCCAAAACCCGCCGTGCCCCCCCCCTCCCACCCCCCCAAAACGCCTGC
>NW_026529338.1:688350-734378 GCF_028500815.1 Rissa tridactyla | reverse complement strand
GGGGGGGGCCCGGCCCCCCCCCACGGGTGCGGGGGGGCGGCGGCTCCCAGCGGGGGGGACCCGCCGGCGGGGGGGCGGCCCCGGGGGCTGCGGCGCAGCACCTGCAGCACCAGCGGCTCCTTCGGCCCCCCCCGCGGCCCCCCCCGGCCCGGCTCCGGCCCCCGCCGCGGACCCTCCTTCCCGCTCACCTGGGGGGCGGGGGGGCGGGGGGGGGGGGTCAGGGCACCCCCCCAGGGTGTCCCCAAAGTCCCTGCTCACCCCCCCCCCCGCCTCCCCTGTGGATCCCTCCCAGATGCCCCCCCCCCCCACCCCCGACCCCCAAAATGGCGCTCCCCGCCCCCCCCCCCCCCCGACGCCCATCACACACACACCCCCCCCCCCGGAATCCCCCCCCCCCCGCCATTGTCTGCTTCTCGCCCGGAAACCGCGCAACGGTTGCCATGGAAACCGACGGGGAGGTGGGCGGGGGCGGGAGGATGGAGACGACCCCCCCCCTCCACCCAACCCCCCCCCCCCCAGGACCCCCCCCGGCCCTACAGACCCTGCCAGCCCCGCCCCGCCCCTATAGAGCCCATTATCCACCCCCCCCCCGCAGACCCACCGCCTGCACTCCCACCCCACATCCCCCGCCCCTATAGCCCCCCCCATCTGCCCCTGCACCCCCTATAGGGACCTGTCCCTATACCCCCACAGCCCGTTACACCCCCCCGCACCCCTATAGCCCCCCCCCATATGTCCCTATACGTCCCACAGCCCCCGTCGCCCATCCCCACCCCTCCAAAGCCCCCATTCCCTGTCCCTGCGCCCCCTATAGCCCCCCACTGCTCACCCCCTATAGCCCCCCACTGCCCGCCCCCTATAGCCCCCCACTGCTCACCCCCTATAGCCCCCCACTGCCCGCCCCCCTATAGCCCCCCACCCGTCCCTGCACCCCTATAGACCCCCCGATCTGTCCCCACACCCCCCACAGACCCCCACCGCCTGTCACCACACCCCTATAGCCCCACTCCCCGTCCCCACACCCCCTATATAAGCCCCTGATACCCACCCCCCCGGCCCTATAGCCCCCCCTTACCTGGCCCCATAGCCCTATAGCTTCCCTTCCCCACGCCCCTATAGACCCCACTGCCTGTCCCCGCGCCCCTATGGCCCCCGTTACCTGTCCCCAGACCCCCTATAGCCCCGTTATCTCTCCCTACACCCCCTATGGCCCCCACCCCACACCTGTCCCCCCCCCCCTTACCTGCCCCTATGCCCCTCGTGACTTGTGTCCCCCCCCCCGGCCCCTACAGCCCCCATTCTCTCTCCCTACACCCCCTATAGACCCCCCGCCCGCCCCCTATAGCCCGTTACCTGTCCCTGCACCCCCATAGACCCCCCCCCGCCTGCCGCCACGCCCCTATAGCCCCCCCGTTATCTGTCCCTGCACCCCCTATAGCCCCCCACTGCCTGCACCCCCGCCCTATAGCCCCCGATTACCCGCCCCCCCGCCCCTATACCCCCCCCTTTGTCCCTATAGCCCCCGTTACCGCCCCTATAGTCCTATAGACCCCCGTTATCGGCCCCCCCCGCGGCCCCTATAGCCCTACAGACCCCCGTTACCCGCCCCCCCCGCCCCTATAGCCCCTGACACCTGTTCCTACACCCCTATAGCCCCGTCACCGGACCCCCCCCGGCCCCTATAGCCCTACAGACCCCCGTTATGGCCCCCCCCGGCCCTTATAGCCCCGTTACCCGCCCCCCCGCCCCTATAGCCCTGTCACCTGTTCCTGCACCCCCTACAGACCCCGATTACCCGCCCCCCCGCCCCTATACCCCCCCTTCGTCCCTATAGCCCCGTTACCGCCCCTATAGCCCTACAGACCCCCGTTATCGCCCCCCCCCGGCCCCTATAGCCCTGTTACCCGCCCCCCTCCCGCCCTATAGCCCTATAGACCTCCGGTACCCGCCCCCCGCCCCTACAGCCCCTGACACCGGCCCCTACACCCCCTATAGAGCCCCGTTACCGCCCCCCCCCCGCCCCTATAGCCCCGTTAGCGGTCTCTACAGCCCCGTTACCGCCCCCCCCGGCCCTATAGCCCCTCTACACCCCCCGCCGGTACCTGCAGCATCACCCGGTGCTGCTCCTCCGGTTTCTGCACCACGCACATGTTGCAGCCCATGGCGGGGGCCCCCCCTCCCCGGTCCCGGCCCGGCCCGTCCCGGCCCGTCCCCCCCCCCGGCCTCAGCCCCGCGCCCCCGCGCTCCGGGGGGCGGCAGCGGCCCCCCCGGCCCCCCCCGGCCCCCATGGCGGCGGGAGGGTCCGGCGGGGCCGGCGGCGGCGGCAGCGGCGCCGCCCGGTTCCGGCTCTCCGGTTCCGGTTCCGGTTCGGGCCGGCCGCGGCCGCTTCGGGACGGTTCCGGTTCCGGTTCGGGCCGGTTCGGGCCGGTTCCGGCCGCGCGCGGCGGCGGCGGCGGCGGGTGGCGGCTCGCGCCGGAGGGAGGGGCCGGGACTGGCCACGCCCCCCCCGCGCGGGGCCACGCCCCCGCCCCCCGCGGCCCCTCCCGCCCCCTATAGAGGCCGTATGGGGCCCTATAGACCCCCCCCAGGACCCCTACAGCCCCCTATAGACCCCCCCAGGACCCTATAGACCCCCCCCAGCCCCCCAGGGCCCCTATAGTCCCCTATAGACTCCCCCAGGGCGCCTATAGCCCCCTATGGGCTCCCCCAGGCCCTCTACAGCCCCCTATAGACCCCCCCCAGCCCCCCAGGGCCCCTATAGCCCCCTATGGGCTCCCCCAGGCCCTCTACAGCCCCCTATAGACCCCCCCCCAGCCCCCCAGGCGCCCTATAGCCTCCTATAGGCTCCCCCAGGTCCTCTATAGCCCCCTATATACAACCCCCCCCAGCCCCCCAGGGCCTCTATAGGGCATCTATAGACCCCTATAGCCCCCCCCCCCCCCGGTCACCTATAGCCCCACCAAGGTCTCTATAGGGCAGGGCCTCTATCGCTATAGACCCCTATAGACACCCCCCCCAGGGTTCTCTACAGGGCATCTATAGACCCCTATAGCCCCCCACCAGGGCCCCTATAGCCCCCCATAACCCCCCCCAGCCCCTATAGCCCCCTGGCCTCTATAGCCCCCCCATAACTCCCCCCAGCCCTTATAGCCCCCCCACAACACCCCCAGCCCCTATAGCCCCCCAGCCCCTATGGCCCCCCCATAACCCCCCCCAGCCCCTATAGCCCCCCCCACAGAGCAGCCGCCTCCCGGCAGGTTCCTCCTTTATTTAGGCCTTGGGGGGGGGTTGGGGGGGGTCCCCCCCTTTTTTTTTTTTCCTTTTTTTCGGCTTTTTTTTTTTTTTTTAATCTCAATTCGGTTTTGGCAGTTTTTGTACAAGGGGGGTTGGGGGGGGGGCTGTACAGTATGGGGGGGGGCACGAGGGGTGGGAGGGGGCTCGGCTGACGCTTTGAGGCATTTGAGGCCTTTTCCACATCTTTTCCCAAAGTTTTTTTTTTGGGGGGGGGGGGGGGCATACACGGGGGGGACACGGGGGGGGGGGGGAGGGCATGGCACACACCGGGGGGGGGGGGGACACTAACGCAGCTACGACACCAGCGCACGGGGGAGGGGGGGAAACACCCCGGGGGGGGACACAGGGGGATTTGGGGGGGGTGCAGACCCCCTCCGCGGGGGGGGGGCCGGGGGTTACTGGGGGGACGGTTTGGGGGTGCGGACCCCCCCCGCGGGGAGGGGGGGGGCCATCGGCTCGTGTGAGAGTTGCCAAGGCCGCGCCGTGAGATGCATTCAGAGATTTTTTTTGGGGGGAGGGGGGAGGCATGTTGTGGCCCCCCCACCCCCACCCCCGGGGGCCCTGAAGGGTTATGGGGGGGGGGGGGGGGGGGGGCCTGAAATCGGGGGGGGGACAAATTCCCCCCCCCCCCCCCAATTTGGTCTAAAAAGAACCCAGGCATCTGACCCCCCCCCGGCCAGGACAGGGGAGGGGGGGGGGGGGGGGCCCTTATTTTTTTGGCTAAGTCCAACGGGGGTCCCCGCCCTCCCCCCCCCCCCGTTGTGAGGGGTGTTTTGGGGGGGCGCCCCCCCCGCCCCCCCCCCCCATGGCACAGGGATGTGGTGGGGGGGGGCACTTCGGGGTCCCCCCTTTGGCAGTGGAGGGGAGTGTTGGGGGGGGGCCCCTTGAATGGGGGGGGCGGGGAAGGAGGTGGTTGGGGTCCTTTTGGCTGTGGGGGGGGGGGTGGCTCTGGGGGGTCCCCTTGGGCTTGGGGGGGGAATCCCCAGTGCTGGGGGGGGGGGGGGGGCTCATTTTGCCGTGGGGTGGGGGGGGGTCTCTCAATGCCATGGGGGGGGGGGGGTGTCTCCATGCCATTCAGGACTCCCGTTTTGCCATGGGGGGGTCCCCAGTGCCATGGGGGCTCCCCCAGTGCCATGGGGGGGTCCCCAGTGCCATGGGGGGGGTCCCCAGTGCCATGGGGACTCTCGCTTTGCTGTAAGAGGGTCCCCAGGTCCAGGGGGGACTCCACGGCGGTGGCCCACGGCCACGGGAGCGTCCCCATGGCGGCGTGGGGGGGTCCCCATGGCCGTGTGTGTCCCCCCCCCAGCTCTTCAGTCGAGGGGGGCGGGGGCGGCGGGGCTGGCGGGGCCGGAGCTGGCGTTGCGCGGGCCCCGCTGTACTGGCCGATGAAGGATCCGTCCTCGTTGAACTGGACGTCGGCGCTGCCCCCGTAGCCGGCCAGGCTGTCGTCACTGCCCAGCGCCGCCCCCAGCCGTCCCCAGCGACCGCCCCGAGCTGCCCGAGGCCTTCTCCTCGCCGTCGCTGCGACACCCCCGCGTCACCAACCCCGGCGCCACCACCGCCAACCCCAGTGCCACCAACACCCCCAGTGACACCAACACCAACCCCAGTGCCACCAACACCCCCAGTGACACCAACACCAACCCAGTGACACCAACACCCCAGCGCCACCAACACCAACCCCAGCGCCACCAACACCCCAGTGACACAACACCAACCCCAGTGCACCAACACCCCCAGTGACACCAACACCCCCAGCGCCACCAACACCAACCCCAGCGCCACCAACACCCCCAGTGACACCAACACCACCCCCAGTGACACCAACACCCCCATCACCACCAACACCAACCCCAGTGCACCAACACCCCCAGTGACACCAACACCCCCAGCGCCACCAACACCAACCCCAGTGACACCAACACCCCCAGTGACACCAACACCAACCCCAGTGCCACCAACACCCCCAGTGACACCAACACCCCCAGCGCCACCAACACCAACCCCAGCGCCACCAACACCCCCAGTGACACCAACACCAACCCCAGTGACACCAACACCCCCAGTGACACCAACACCCCCAGCGCCACCAACACCAACCCCAGTGCCACCAACACCCCCGGCACCACCAACACCAACCCCAGTGACACCAACACCAACCCAGTGCCACCAACACCCCCGGCACCACCAACACCAACCCCAGTGCCACAACACCCCCAGTGCCACCAACACCAACCCCAGTGCCACCAACACCAACCCCAGTGCCACCAACACCCCCAGCGCCACCAACACCAACCCCAGTGCCCAACACACCCCCATCACCACCAACACCAACCCCATCACCACCAACACCCCCAGTGACACCAACACCAACCCCAGTGCCACCAACACCCCAGTGACACCAACACCAACCCCAGTGCCACCAACCACCAACCCCAGTGCCACCAACAACCTCAGTGACACCAACACCAACCCCAGTGACACCAACACCCCCATCACCACCAACCAACACCAACCCCAGTGCCACCAGCACCCCCAGCGCCACCAGCACCAACCCCAGTGCCACCAACAACCCCATCCCCACCACCATCCCCACCACTACCCATCGCCACCGTCCCCATTGCCACCATCGTCACCCCAGTGCCACCATCACCACTATCAACCCCACACACACCCCCCCCGGTTATCACCATGGCCCCCCCTTGCCGCCACCCCCAGTGTCGCCCCCCCCATTGCCACTGTTGCCACCAACCACCCCATGGCCACCACCCCCCATTGCCACTGTCACCATCACCCCACTGCCCCCACCCCCCACCGGGGGACGCAGGACGGGGGCGCCGGGGAGGGGGGGGAGCACAAGGCCATGCGAGGGGCCGCTGCCGGGGGGGGGGGATGACAATGACACGCATGCACAAGGACCCCCCCCCCAGCACGAGGACTACCCCCCGTCCAACAGCCCGCACCCCCCCCCACCCCACTGAGGGACCCAGGCATCCGGCAGCCCCCCCAGGGGTGTGGGACCCCCCCCCCCAGGGGCATGGTGACCCCCCCACGGCCCCAGCCAGCCCCCGCCCCCCAGGCCCCCCCCTTACCTCTCCAGGGACCTGAGAGCCAAGGCAGCAGCGGGGAGAGACAGAGCGTCGGGGGGGGCAAAAGCGGGCGGGGGGCAATTAACGAGGAGGAGAGCGATTAAGGGGGGGTGGGGAGCAATTCGGGGGGGGGGTAATTAGGGATCCGGGGGGGCAATTAGGCAGAGGAGGGGGCAGCGGGGCCGGGCGCAGCAGAGGGTGCCCCAGCAGCTCTGGCCCCGCCCACCGCGACAAGCCCCGCCCCTTTCGCACAGGCCCCGCCCCTCGACGCCACACCCTTTCGAGGCCCCGCCCCCGGCCCCGCCCCACGAGGCCCCGCCCCTCACCTGTACTCCCCGAAGGTCTCGTCCTTCATGGGCCGGGCCTCCGAGTCCACCTGCGTGTCCTCCTTGTCCTTCACTGGGGGGGCACGGCTCGGCTCGGGGGGGGGCACGGCTCCGCCTGGGGGGGGCCGGGACCCCCACGGACTCCCTCAAGCCTTGGGCAACCCCCCCCCCCCCAAAACCTCGGAGCCCTCCCCATGTGTGTCCATCCGTTCCCCCCCCTCCCCCCCAAGCTCCCACTGACCCTTCCCAGAAATTCTGCCCACCCCCCCCAGCCTTGGGGACCCCCCCCCCGACCCCTCCCACAAATTAGAGGGACCCCCCCCAAGCCTTGGAGACACACCCCCCCCCCCCCAATAACTTAGGGACCCCCCCCAAAAAAAACCTCAAGGAAACCCTAGAGGTTGCCCCAGGGGAGTCTGCGGGGTCCCAAGGGCCCCAGGGGGTGGGGGCTTGTGGCGGGGGGGGTCCGGAGGGGGGGGGGGGGGCTCACCCGAATACTTGCCCCCCTTGCTGCGCTTGATGAAGCAGAGGATGAGGAGGAGGAGGAGCAGCAGCACCACGGCGCTGACGAAGCCGATGAACCAGCCCTCGGTGGCGAAGCCGCCCGCGGGGCTCGGCAGAACTTGGGTTGGGGGGGGGGGGGGGAGGGGGCACGAAATGGGGGTAGGGGTGTCACTTTGGGAACACACCCCCACACCCCCCCCCCCCCCCGAGAGAACAGTTTTGGGGGGTTTCCCATGCACAAAACATGGCTTCAGGGGTCCCCACGGGGAAAACGGGGGGAGTCAGGGGGCTCTGATGGAGCTGGAGAAGTTTTGGGGTGGCCCCCCCCGGAAGGGAAAAGGGGGCACTAACACAGCCCCCAGGGGTTTTAGGAGCCCCCCCAGGGGAGAAAAGGGGGGTTCGGGGGGCTCCGATGCAGCCAGAGGGGTTTTAGGGGTCCCCCCCCAGAGGAGAAAAGGTTTTGGGGGGGGTCTGATATGGATGGAGGGATTTTAGGGGTCTCCCCAGGGGAAAAAGGGAGTTCCAGGGGGAAAAGGGAGTTCGGGGGGGTTCTGACACAGCCAGAGGGGTTTTAGGGGTCCCCCCCCAGGGGGAAAAGGAGGTTTTGGGGGGCTGTGACACAGGCAGAGGGGATTTAGGGCTCCTCTTGGGTGGAAAAAAGCGGTTTTGTGTGTCCCCACTGCAGCGGCGGCGGTTTCGAGGCTGCCCACGGGAGGAAAGTACGTTTGAGGGTCCTGCGAGCAGGCGGGGGGGGGTTCCCAGGGGGTGCGGGGGGGCCCCGGGGGGGACTCACAGGTGCCGTTGGTCTGTACCACGCTCTCCCAGAAGGCCACGGGGTCCCCCGAGTGGTTGCGCCCCACGAACTGGACGCGGTAGGAGGTGCCGGGGCGCAGGTCCCCCAGGCGGTAGAGCCCCAGCGAGGAGTTGGCGCGGCCCGACATGCGCCAGGACTCCTCCGCTGGGGGTGGGGGGAGGACGGGGGGGTGGGTCACAGACAGCGGGGAGACCCCCATGCCCCCCCACCCCACAGCCCCCGCACCCCGCACTCCCTCTTTTCCTGGGACGTCCTGAGCCCCGTTTCCCCCCCAAAATGGACCCAGAGGCTCCCCCAAGTCTCCAGTGGGACACCCCCCCCCCCCCCCAGATCCCCTGCGGGACCCCCCCCAAATCCCCCCCTCCCTGGAACCCGTCCTCACCCCCCATTCCCCAACCACGCCCCCCCCATCACCCAAGGAGCCCCCCCAAAACCCACCTCCCCTTTACCCAGGCACCCCCCCCCCCAAGCCCCACACAGGACACCCTTCCCCCCCACCCCCTCCTCCCAGGAGCCCCCAAACCCCATACGGGACCCCCCCCCCCCTACGCCCCCCAGTCCCCCCCTTACTGGTTTTGCTCATGTACTGGACCTCGAACTCGATGTTGGCCTGGGGGTGGGCGAGGGTCCAGTGCAGGACGGTGAAGTCCTCCCCCACCTCCCCCACCTCCACGCTCCCCAGCACCGGCAGCACTGCGGGGGGGGGTCAGCAAAAATGGGGAGGGCCCTCCACCTTCCCCAGACCCCCATGTGTCGTGTCCCCCCCGCCCCAGAGTGGTGGGAAGGGTGGTGTTGGGCTCCCCCCCCGCCCCGAGAAGGGAGCATCCCCAGGATCAGCATTTTGGGCCCCCTCCCCGCGGGTGCCTCAGGGTCCCTCATGGTGGGGGGGGAGCGATGCCCACCTGGGGGGTCTCATGTGTCCGTCGTCGTCCCCCCCCCGGTAGTTTCGGGGCTACCCTGGGTGTTTCAGGGCCCCCCGGGGAAGGGGGGTGTCTACAAGACCCGCCTGGGGGGTCTGATGCCGCCCCCCCCCCCCCCCCCAGGCTATTTCGGGGCTACCCCGGTGGTCTCGCAGCCCCCGGGACGCCCCCCCCCGATACCCACCGGGCTCGGGCAGGAGGCTGCCGAGGCGCAGCAGCGCGGGGCCGGGGCCGGGGCCGGTGATCGCCCGCAGCGCCAGGCGGTAGCGGGCGCGGGGCTGCAGCCGCCCCAGGGAGGCGTTGCGGGTCCCGGCGGGGAAGGAGATCTCGTCCGGCAGCGCCCCCTCCGGAGCGCTCTCTGCGGGGCGGCCTCAGCACGGACACCCCCCCGGACACCCCCCTCCGGACACCCCCCTCCGGACATCCCCCTGGACACGCCCCCCCGGACACCCCCCAGCCCCACAACACCCCCAGCCCCACAGATAATCCCCCAGACACCCCCCCAAACACCCCCCCAGCGCCCCAAACACCCCCAAAAACACCCCCCCACAGACACCCCCAACCCCCCCCCCACCCCTCTACCTCCCTCAAACACCCCCCAGACCCCCCAAACTCCCACATCGCCCCCCCCCCCAAATTCCCTTCCAAAGCCCCCCCCAAACCCCACACATTCCCCTGTGCCCCCCACCACACTCCCCCAGCCTCCCCCAGCCCCCCACATACCCCCCCCCCCCAAAACTTCTCCCCAAACACCCCCCAGTGCTCCCAGTACCCCCTGGCAGTCCCAGTACCCCCTCCCAGCGCTCCCAGTCCCCCCTCCCAGCACCCCGAGAGCCCACCTTGTGCTCCCGGTGCTCCCTTAAGCGCCCCCAGAGCCCCTTCCCAGTCCCTCCCAGGGACCCCCAGTGACCCCCAGTGACCCCCAGTCCCTCCCAGTGCCCCCCAGTAGCGGACCCAGGCGGTACTGGAGCAGGAAGCCGGTCAGGATGCCGTTGGGGTGCCGCGGGCGCTTCCACTCCAGGGCCAGGGTGGTCTCGTTCACGCGCTCCACGTGCAGCTCCTCGGGGGGGCCCGGCACTGGGGGGGGGACACCAGCGTCAGGGACCCCCAAACCGCCAAGGTGGGGGGCCCCTCCACCGGGGATTGGGGGGAGCCCCCCAGGGACCCCCGAAATGGGGAGAGGGGACAACCACGCTGGGGAGAGAGGGGAGCTAGGAGGGTGGGGGGGGATCCCCGGGGGTGTCTGGGGGGGGCTCCAGGGGTATTTAGGGGTCCCCCAGGGGTATTTAGGGGTCCCCCAGGGGGATGTGGGGGTCCCCAGGGGGATGTGGGGAGGCTCCGGGTGTATTTAGGGGTACCAAGGAGTACGTGGGGGCCCCCCCAAGAGTATTTGGGAGGCCACCAGGGGTATTTTGGGGGTCCCTGGGATGGAGTTAGGGCCTCTCGGGGGCAGCTGGGGGGGGGGGCAGAGGATTTTAGGGGCCCCCGGCAGAGGGCTGGGGTTGCCGGGGGGGGTCCCTAGGACAAGACTGGGGGAGGGGGGGGTCCCCGCGAGGTCCTCACCTCCCTCGGGGGTGTCGAAGCGGATCTCGTCGCTGGGGGGGCCGTCCCCCCGCCCGTTGAAGACGACGACCTGGAGGCGGTAGCGGCTCCAGGGGCGCAGCCCCCCCCAGCAGCACCCCGCTGGCCTCCCCGGGCACCGTCAGCACCCCGGGGTGCCCCCCGGGGGGGCCGGGGGGGGCCTGCCGGCGCATCCGCTCCCCCACCCAGCCCTCACGCCAGTACAGCACCTGCAAAGGGGGCGGGGGGGGGGGGGGTACGTCAGGCCGCGGGGACCCCCCCCCAAGCTGCCTCAGTACCCCCAACACTCCACAGCCCCCCAAACCCCACAGCCCCCACCGCCCCCCCTTACCCGAAATCCACGGAGGTGCCCGCGCAGGTCTTGGGGGGCCCCCCCCAGGCTCCAGCGCACCCTCACGCTGGTGCTGTTGAGGATCTCCACCCCCACGTTTTCGGGGTACACCAGCGGCACTGGGGGGGGGGGGACGGACAACAGCAGTGTGAACCCCCAAAATGCACCCCCACATCTGACGCCCCCCCCCGACTCTTCTCGGCCTGGATTTGGAGGGGGTCGCCTTCCCCCGGGGTCTCTCGGCACCCCCCGATCTGAGACTCACCCCCTTCCCCAGGGTTTCTCCACCCCCAGAATTGGGGACCCCCACCTTGGCGTCTCCCAGCACCCCCAAATTTGCCCCCCCCCCCCCCCCCACCTCGGGCTCTCCCACCGTCCCCAGATTTGGGGCGTCCCCACCTTGGTGTTTCCCAGCACCCCCAGAATTGGGGACCCCCCACCTTGGGGTCTTGGCACCCCCAAATTTGGGGTCCTCCTCTATTGTGAGCCTCCAGCACCCCCAGATTGAGGGTGTCCGCCCCCCCCCGAGGGTCTCTCTGCCCCCCACCCAGTACAGAGGGGGGCCTGGTGGGGGGGTCCCGACTCACGGTCCTCTCCCGAGTAGCCGATGACGACGGGGGGGTCAGGCCCCTTCCCGGCGCTGTTGACTGCCTGCACCCGGATCTCGTAGGGGCTGAAAGTGGGGGTGCCCCCCACCACGACGGGGGGGGCCCCCACCGTCTCCTCGTGCCAACGGCCCAGCGCCGGCTCCAGCCCCCGCCATTGCACCCGGTACCGCACCTCGGCCGCGTTCCACTCCCCCGGCGCCAGCGGCTGCAGGCAGGGCCTCAGCGACACCCCCCCACCCCCCCCGGACCCCCAAACCCACCCCCACGGCACCCCCAAAACGGGGGGGACCCCCTCGAGCTCCGCAGACCTCCCCCAGGATAGAGAGACCCCCCCCAAACCTGCCTCACGTCCCCCAGAACCTGGCCTGAGACAGAGGAGCCCCCCCCCAACCTGCTCTGACTCTGACCCCCCCAAACTGAAGGGACACCCCCCCCCCCAAAATCTGCCCCAAGCCCACCCCACACACCCCAGAGCCCCCCAAGTCTTCCCCGAGCCCCCCAAACCCACCCCAAGCCACAGGGAATCCCCCCAATCCCCCCCAAACCTGCCCCACGTCCCCCAGAACCTGGCCCTTCCCCGAGACAGAGGAACCCCCCCCCCCAACCTACTCTGGGGCCCTCTGACCCCCCCCCAAACTGAAGGAACCCCCCCAAAAAAACTGCCCCGAGCCCCCCAAACCTACCTCGAGCCCACCCCATGCGCCCCAGAGCCCCCCAAGTCTTCCCTGAGATCCCCGGAGCCCCCCCCCAAACCCACCCCTCCCCAACCTGGTCCAGCCCCCCCCCGGCCCCGATCCCCCCAGACCCCCACTGGGGTCCCCCTAGTCCCGCCCCCCCCAGAAGCCCCCCCCCCGACGCCTGGGTCCCCGGTACCTGCCAGGTGATGACCAGGTTGTTGGTCTCGTTGCCTTCACCCTTGACCCCCCCAGGATTGCGTTCAGGGGCTGGTGGGGGGGGGAATGATGCTCAGAGACCCCCCCAAATATCCACAGACCCTCTGGGGGGGGGGGGGCTCAGAGACACCCCCCAACCCCCGTGGGTGGTCAGTACCAGTTGGATGTGGGATATAGCGGGGGGTGGGGGCACTTGGGGTCCTTTTGGGGGGGGTTCATGGTACACAGGAGCATTTTGGGGGTGGCTTGGGCGGGGGGGGAGGGGTTTTGGGGTGCCCAGGGCGCCCGGGAGGCACTTACCTGCCGGGGGGTGGCCATGGGGCACTGGGGGGTGGTGTTGCCGGGTTCCCGGTCAGAATATGGGGGCACTTACACGGGGGGGGGGTGTGGAGAGGGGAGTTTTGGGGTGCCGGGGGGGGGGGGTGTCACTCACCCGCGGGGGGGGTGGAGATGGGGGCGCTGGGGGCGCTGGGCTCCCCCCGGCCGTAGGCGTTGGCTGCCAGCACCCGGAACCGGTATCGGCCGTAGGGTGAGAGGGTGAGGGGGGCCCAGGGCTGCCCCCCCGGCACCGTCAGCCGCTCCACGAAGCGCCCGGGGGTGAAGATACCCTCCTCCTCCTCCACCACGAACTCTGGGGGGGGGGGTGAGGGGGGGGTTCAAACCCCCCCAGCACCCCCAAATCCCCATCACCTCTGCCCTCCTCCAGCCCCGACAACCCAGAGCCCTCCCCGAACACAAGGAGACCCCTCTGAGCCCCCCCAAAACAACCTTAACCCCCCCCAAAACCACCCTGAATCCCCCCAGACACCCCAAATCCCCCCCAGGACCCCCTAAAGCCCCCTCCACCCCTTCCAGTACCTCCCCACCTCCCACAGCACCCCCCCCCAGACACCCCAGGTCCCCCTCCTCATCTCCCCCCGGAGACACCCCCCCCCAGTCCCCCCCTTACTCTCCACGGGGCTGTTGTGCTCGTCCCCCGGGGTCCAGGAGAGCCGGACCTGGCGCTCGCCCACCTCCAGCACCTGCAGCTCCCGCACGGGGCCCGGCCGGCCTGGGGGGGGGCAAGGCAGTGAGTGGGGGGCAGAACTGGGGGAACTGGGGCGGAACTGGGGGAGAACCAGGAGAAACTGGGAGAGAACTGGGGTGACGGGGGCAGAACTGGGGCAGAACTGGGGTAACAGAGGCAGAGCTGGGGCAGAACCGGGGCTAACGGGGACAGAACCAGGGCAGACCCCGCAGCAGCGTCCCGTGCCCCCCCTCCGCCAGGGGTGTTGGTGAGGGCGGTGGGGGGGGTCTCACCCACGACGCGGAGCTGCGCCTCGGCCTCGACGGCGTCCAGGAGGGTCCAGGCGCGGCAGGAGAAGGTCCCCTGGTCACCATAGTCCACCCCAGCCACCGTCAGCGTGTCCCCGCTCAGCGAGTACCTGCGGGGAGGTGGGGGGGTTGTTGGCCACCCCCGGGGGGTCCGTGGGACCCTCTTGACCCCTCCCCAGCCCCCTCACTTGTCGCTATCGGCCGTCTCGCGCAGCAGCTGCCCGTCCCGGCGCCACTCGAGGCCGCGGGGGGCCAGCCCGGGGTCGAAGGCGGCCACGCAGCGGAAGGTGACCGTCTCCCCCTTCTTCGCCGTCGTGCTCTGGGGGGGCACCTCGATCCGCGTCGCCGCTGGCGGGGGTGGCACAGGGTTAATGGGACACACACACACGGGGCAGGGGGGGAACCTGAAGGAGCTCTGAGGGTCCCAGATCCATATAGCAGTCTCAGGAAGGATTGGGGGAGCACAGGGGGGGTCCCAGAAAGGATTTGGGGGGTTCTACAGGGCTCTAGGGGATCCCAGAAGAGACTTGGGGGGGGGCTGGAGGATCCTAGGAAGGATTTGGGGGGCCCTGGAGGCTCTTGGGGGTCCCAGGAAAGACCTGGGGGGGCCCCAGAGGGTCTCTGGGCCAGTCTCAGGAAGGATGTAGGTGCCTCAGGAAGGATTTGGGGGGCACAGGAGAGGTTGGGGGGCATCCCAAGAAGACTCTGGTGGAGCCCAGGAAGGACTGAGGGGTCCCTGGGAGGCTCTGGGGAGTCCTGGGAAAGATCTGGAGGAGACTGGAGAGCTCTGGGAGCTCCTGGGAAGGATTTTGGGAGTCCCTGTGGGGTTCTGAGGGATTCCAGGAAGGATTTAGGGGGTCCCCGAGGGGCTCTGAGGGGGATTCAGGGGTCCCAAAGGTGCCCCAGGGCAATAAGGGGCATCCTGGGGGGGGGGTCCCAAGTGACCTGGGCAGTCCTTGGGGGTGCCAGGGCTGGGGGGGGGTCCCTGGGGGTCCTGGTACCTTTGACGTCCAGGTGGGCGGCGACGCTGGCGTTGCTGTGGGGGTTGTGGGCCTGGCAGGTGAAGACCCCCCCGTCCCCCCGCGCCACCGGGCCCAGCCGCAGGGTGCCGTTGGTGAAGACGAAGGCCCGGTCGTCCTGCAGCGCCGGCTCCAGCTCCGGCGTCAGCCTGGCCGAGGGGGAGGGTACGAAGCATTGGGGGTGGGGGGGCAGCACTGGGGGTGCCAGGGGGGTGGGGGCTCTGGGGGCGGGGGGTGTCTCACCACTCGACGGTGGGCGCGGGGGCCCCGAAGGTCCGGCAGTGCAGGAAGACCGTCCGGTTCTCCACCACCGCGTACGGCGTCTTGTCCGGCGTCAGGATCTTCACCGGCAGCTCTGGGGATGGGGGGCCAGTGAATGAGGTGTCCAGACCCGCCCGCCCCGAGCCCCCCAAACCCCCCGCCAAACCTCCCCCACCCCCTTCCCAGGACATTGAGGCAGCTCGGGTTGTCATTGCCATGGCAACAGGTACCCCCCGGTTGCCATAGAGGTGGCTGTCACTGTGGCAACAGCTACCCAAACAGGGTTGCTGTGGGAGCTGCCATTGATAAGGCAGGTTGCCATAGCAACCGTCTCCAGGCTCGGTTGCCATGGTGATGGCGAGGGGAGGGGGGGCCTGTTGCCCAGTTGCTGTGGCAATGGATGGGGGGTTGCTATGGGGGGCACTGTTGCCATGGGGCTGGTTGCTATGGGGGACACCGTTGCCATGGGGCTGGTTGCTAAGGGGTTGCCAGGGAAGGGTACCACCCGGGGATGGTTGCTAGGGGGGATGCAGGTGCTGGGGAGACCCGGTTGCCAAGGGGGATGCGGTTGCTAAGGGGGATGTCGTTCCTAAGGGGGATGCGGTTGCCAAGGGGGGGGATGCGGTTGCCAAGGGGGGGATGTGGTCACGGCAGGGATCACATCCGCGGCCGGGGACCACCACCACCACACCGGGGATGCCGTCACCACGGCGACACTGTCACTGCGGGGACAGTCGGGGGATGCCATCGCCATGGGGACGGTTGCCAGGAACAGCCTGTTGCCGTAGGGATGCGGTTGCCCCGGGGGAACGCCCTTGGCAAGAAGAGGGCTGTGGGCGGATCTGGGTGCCCGTAGGGGGGTCCTGGTGGCCAAGGGGAGTTCCTGGTGGCCAAGGGGGGGTCCCGGTGGCTAAGGGGGGGTCCCCACAGCCCCCCACACACCCACGACGTAGACGAAGGCGTTGGCCAGCAGTCGCCCGTGGCGGTTGTAGGCCTCACACTGGGCCACCAGCGTGTCGTTGGGCTCCAGGCGGGACAGCACCAGGGCCCCCTCCCGCACCGCCCGCCGGCCGGCCCCCGGCACCTCTGCAACGGGGGGGGGGTCAGGGCACCCGCAGGGACCGCCACGCCCCCCCGGGGAACCCCAGACCCCCCCACGGACCCCAACCCCCCTCCCCCAGGGACCCCCACTGCCTCCCTGGGGACCTCCATCCATCCCCAGGGACCCCCACCACCCCCCCCGGACCTTGCTGCCTCCCCATGGACCCCCCCACGCCCCCTCACGCCCCCCAGAGACCCCTACAGCCTCCCCAGGGACCCCTACACCCCCCTCAGGGACCCCAATATTTTACAGAGATACCCAAAATCCTCCCAGGGACCCCAATAATTCCCAAGGGACCCCAACTTGCCCCCCCTCACCCCCCCACCCTCTTTGGACTGTCCTGGGGACCCCAAGAGACCCCAGGGACCCTGACCCCCAGCTCCAGGGCTACTACCCAGCCCTGGCAAGCCCCCCAAGGGTCCCCAACAACCCCCCCCGGGACCCCAGTAACCACTCCCCCCCCCAGGGATTGTTTTTCCCCCCCCAGGGGCCCCCCTACCCTCGATGGGGACGCCATTGAGGCGCCAGGTGACGCGGGGCCGGGGCTTGCCCTCCACGCTGCAGTCCAGCCGTGCCGTCTCCCCCGGGCCGAACACCCCGCTCTCGGGGCTGCGCACCCAGTACGGGGCCGCTGGGGGGGGCAGGGGGGGAAGGGGGTGTCAGGGACCATCCCCCACGCGCCCCCTCCCCCCCCCCCCGGCACCTCCCAGTGTCTCCCACCACTCACCCCAGCGGATCCCAGTGCCCCCAGGCACAATCCCGGCACCTCCCAGTGCCCCCAGCAGCCCCCAGCGTCTCCCAGTGCCCACCCCGGTGGATCCCAGTGCCTCCCAGTGCCCCCAGCAACCCCCAGCGTCTCCCAGTGCCCACCCCAGTGGATCCCAGTGCCTCCCAGTGCCCCCAGCAACCCCCAGCGTCTCCCAGTGCCCACCCCAGTGGATCCCAGTGCCTCCCAGTGCCCCCAGCAACCCCCAGCGTCTCCCAGTGCCCACCCCGGTGGATCCCAGTGCCTCCCAGTGCCCCCAGCAACCCCCAGCGTCTCCCAGTGCCCACCCCGGTGGATCCCAGTGCCTCCCAGTGCCCCCAGCAACCCCCAGCGTCTCCCAGTGCCCACCCCGGTGGATCCCAGTGCCTCCCAGTGCCCCCAGCAACCCCCAGCGTCTCCCAGTGCCCACCCCAGTGGATCCCAGTGCCTCCCAGTGCCCCCAGCAACCCCCAGCGTCTCCCAGTGCCCACCCCAGTGGATCCCAGTGCCTCCCAGTGCCCCCAGCTCCTATCCCAGAGTCTCCCAGTGCCTCCCGTTGCCCCTAGCTCCCACCCCAGTGCCCCCAGCACCCACGCCAGTGCCTCCCAGTGCCCCCAGCAGCCCCCCAGCACCTCCCAGCATTCCCAGTAGCCACCCCAACAGATCCTAGTGCCCCCCAGTGCCCTCAGCACCTACCCCAGCGCGTCCCGGTGTCTCCCAGTGCCCTCAGCACCCGCCCCAGTGCCTCCCAGTGTCTCCCAGTGCTCCCCACCGTCTCCCAGTGCCCTTAGCTCCCACCCCAGTGCCTCCTAGGGTCCCCAGCACCCCCCAGCGCCCCCCACGCCCTACCCTCGACGGTGACGAGGTGGCTGTGCCGCGCCTGGCCCTGGCTGTTCTCGGCCACGCACTCGTACTCGCCGTCGTCCGCCTCCTCCACCGCTCGCAGCCGCAGCGTCTTGTTGAAGTTCTCCAGCGAGGCCCGGCCCCGCGGCAGGGGCCCATTCAGCCGCTGCCACCGCACCGTCGGCGTGGGGCTGGGGGCCCATGTCACCGGAGGGGGGCCGGGACACCCTCCCCGAGCCCAGCTTCCCCCCTCAGCCCTCCCTCAGCACCCTGGGGACCCTCCAGGAGCTCCCTGACACCCCCAGCCCCACCTCCCGCCCCCCAGCCCAGACTCACAGCCCCTCGGCAATGCACTCGAGGACCAGGGTGCCCCCCCGCAGGGCGACATGGGGGGGCTGTGGCTCCCGGGGTACCACCAGCCGGGGACGGCGGGACTGCACCAAGTTACCTGGGGGGTAAAAGGGGTTAGCAGGGCCGGGGGGGCAACCTCAAGAGCCCCCCCCATACTCCTGAGCACCCCCCATGCACCAGGAGACACCGCCCCCCAAGCCTCAGGGATCCTCCATACACCAACAGCCCCCCTCATGAGCCCAAATGACCCCCCCCATTCACCAAGGGACCCCCCAATAGCTCCCCTCATACTCCCAAGGACCCCCTAATACACAAAAGGATCCCCGAGACACCCTCCCCAGACCAGAGTGGGGGTCTCCAGGGGGCTTTTTGAGGGAGGACCCCAGGGCAGGGCAGCTTGAGAGGGGGAGTGGGGTCCTATCTGGGGTGTCCCCACGGTTTGGGGGGGGGCTTCAGCTGTGTGAGGCAGTTTTATGGGTGCTGGGGGGGTGTAGGAGGGTTTTAGAGGGGATTTTAAGGTGGGGTTACCCTAGAGTAAAAGTGATTTGGGGGGCTCCCACAGAAGTGAATCTGGGGGGTTAGAGGGTCCCGAGGGGAGCTGGGTTCTGGGGGCAACTCTGGGGGTCTCAGGGGGGAAGTTCGGGGTCCCGGTTCCCCCCCCCCTCCCCACGCACTGGGGGCGACGCGGAGGTCGAGGGGCTCCTTCTGGATGATGGTGCGGGGCCCCAGGTAGTGAGCGTGGCAGATGTAGTCGGGGTGGCTGTCGCCCACCAGCGCGTTGGCGAAGTAGAGGAACCCGTCCTGCCCCATGCTCACTCGGGCGTCCTGCGCGATGTGCACGATGCCTGGGGGGGGTGGGCGGGACAACACACACACAGGGGGGGGTGTCAGGGGGTCCCCGCTACCCCCAGCCCCCCCCAGGTGTGAGGGGAGAAGGGGGTGCAGGGGGAACCGCGTACAAGGGGTGCAGGATCAGCCACATCCCCCCCCCCCAGCCCCTCCCCGGTTGCTCACGGCTGTTGAGCCAGTAGATCTTGGGGGGCACGGCGCTCTTGGGGGGGTCACAGGGCAGCACCACGGGGTCCCCCTCCTCCACCTCCACCGGCATCACCTTCTCCTTGGGCCACTGTGGCGTGTCTGGGGACCACAACAGCGTTTGGGGGGGCGCGGGTATCCAGGGGGGCCCCCCAAACCAGCCAGGGATCCCCCACATCCAGGGGATTCCCCTCCAAACCAGCCAGGGACCTCAGCGTCCAGGCCCTGAGTGAGGGGTCGTAGCAGGGAAATAGGGGTGTGTGGGGACATAGGGAGATCTGGGGGCTCCCAGGGGGATTTTAGGGGACCCCCACTGGGCTCTGGGGGGATTTAGGGGACACCCAGGGGGCTCTGGGACACCCTGGGGTGTTAGGTGACCACAGGTTGGGTTTGGGTCGATTCAGGGGGGATTTAGGGGACCCAGGGCAGGTTTGGGGGGATTCAGGGGGGATTTAAGGGGCCCCAGGGCAGGTTTGGAGGGATTCAGGGAGGATTTAGGGTACTCCAGGGCAGGTTTGGGGGGATTTAGGGGACCCCAGGGCAGCTTTTGGGTCACCGGAAGGGGATTTGGAGGGCCCCAGGAGGGGGCGGAGGCTGCGTGCGGGTACGTGGAGGGTGTTGGGGTGCCTGGGGGGGGTGTCGGGGTCCCCGTCTCACTCTCGGCGATGACACGGGCCTCGAGGGACAAGGCGGTGCCCAGGGCGTTGGTGGCCAAGCAGCGGTAGCGGCCCTGCAGGCGGCCGGCCAGGCTGGCGTTGATGACCAGCGTCCCCAGGCCCGGGGCCACCGTCACCCCCGGGTGCTCCTCAGGGACGAAAGGCTGGTCCTCCCGCATCCAGCGGTACCTGCAGGTGGGGGCGTCACCGTTACCGGGGGGGGACACAGCGGGGGTTGGGGGACAAATCGGGGGGAACACGGGGGACACTCACTGGACGGGGGGGTTGCCAGTGGCGTTGCACTTGAGGACGATGTCATCGCTGGGGAAGACAACGAGCTGCTCCGGGGGCTGCTCCACCAGCTCGGGGGGCTGCAGGACTGCAGATGGGGGGGGGGGGGTGGGGGTGTCAGTGCAGGGGGTGCCCTGGCGACACACCAGCACCCCCAGCAACACCCTAGGCACCCCATAGGGTCCCCAGGACACCCCCCCCCCCAGATGCACAGGAACCCCCTCAGGGCCCCCAGGAGCCTCCCCAAGGACACTTGGGGACCCCAGACCCCAAACAGACTCCATGGGGACCCTCTCCAGGACACTGGACACCACCCTGGGCACCTCAGGGACCCCCCTGGAAACCCCAGGGACCCTCCCCAGGCCCCACAGAGACCCCCAGGGTCCTCAGAACTGCCCAGAAGCCTCCCAAGACCCCCCTCCCCAGAACCACCCAGGACCCCCCCAGACTCACGCTCGTGCAGACCATCTGCACCGTCCGGGGGGGAGCAGAGAGGGGAGAGATACAGCAGTGAGTGGGGGGCTCCCCCCGGGCGCAGGGGGTCACAGGACCCTCATGAACAGCCGTGCAAGGCAAGGGGGGGCAAGGGGTCCTCGTGCAAGGGCAGGGGCGAGAGTGCGAGGGGTCCTCGTGCAGGGGGGGCGAGCGGCCCTCGTGCAAGTGGCCCTTGTGCAAGCAGCCCTCGTGCAAAAGGTCCTCGTACAGCGTGCAAGCCCCCCCCGTCCCGTGCAAGGAACCCCCCCCCCCCCGCCCCACTCACACTCCGGGGGGATGGTGATGGCGGCGCCGGGCCCCCCCAGCGCCAGCAGCAGGAGGAGGCCGAGCCCCCGGGGCAGAGCCATGGCCGGGGCCGGCGGCAGCGGGGGCCTGGCGGGGGGTACACGGTGGGGGGGGAGGTAGGGTGTCAGCTTCCCCCCCGCGGAGGGGATCCAGGTGCCCGGGACCCCCCCACAGCCCCCCCCTCCATCTCCATTGTGTGGCGGCCACAGCCTCCCCTCCCCCCCGCCCCCCCCGGATGCTCCCGTTACCATGGCAACGGCTAATGAGGGAACCTGTCACCTTGGCTCGGGACCCAGGCGTCCGAGCGACCCCCCCCCCCCCCCCCCCCGCCCAGCTCCATCCCCTCCCTTCCCCCCCGCCCCGCAGGGGACCCAGCCGTCCGAGAGAACCGCCCCCCCCATCTCCCCTTCAGCACCCTGGACAGGGCACCCAGCCGTCCCGGACAGCTCCCGCCCCCCCCGCAGGAGGGACCCAGCCGCCCGAGCCCGCCCCCCCCCCTTACCCCCCCCACCATCTCGGGGCGGAAACGGGGGCGGCCCCGGCGGGGACAAGGGTCCCTTGTTGACCCCGCATTCCTGGGGGTGGGGCTGGGAGGGACCGGGCGATGACCCCCCCCAACCTCCCACAGAAAGGGACCCAGGCGTCCGGGCCCCTCCCTGCCCCCCCCCCCCCCCCCAAAATGGACCCAGGCGTCCGGGTGCTGCAAGTGGGGGGAGGGGCGGGCCCGTGGCACCTGTAGGGAAATGACCGGGGGGGGGGGGGGGGACCGGCACCCCACCCCCCCCTCTACCCGAGACGGGACCCAGGCGTCCGGGCCACCCAACCCCCCCTAAGGGACCCAGGCGTCCGGCGACCCCTCCCTCCAAGGGACCCGGGCGTCCGGGCCCCCCCCGCCCCACCGGAGCCGTCACGGCGGCGGGGGGCGGCCGCGGGGTGACGAGGCCGTGGGGAGCCGTCGGGGCCAGTTACATCGTGTGTGTCGTCCCCCCCCGCCCCGCACACGGGCCCATTCCCCCCCCCCCGCCGGCCCCACCCATCTGTTGGACGCGGGCCGGGATCCTATAGGGACCCTGTAGAGCCCCGCCCGAGCTCCCTATCCCCATAGAGACCCCATGGAGACCCTATGGAGACCCTACGGAGCCCTCTCCGAGCTCCCTGTCCCCATGGAGACCCCATGGAGACCCTATAGAGCCTCCCCCCCGCGAGCTCCCTGGCCCCACAGAGACCATATGGAGACCCTATAGAGCCCCCCCCAGAGCTCCCTGGCCTCTTAGAGACCCCATGGAGATCCTATAGAGCCCCCCAGCCCCATAGAGACCCCACGGAAACCCTATAGAGCCCCCAACAGAGCTCCGTGTCCCCATAGAGACCCCGCGGAGAACCTATAGAGCCCCCCGACAGATCTCCCTGGCCTCTTAAGGACCCTATAGAGCCCCCCATCTGAGCCCCCTATCCACATAGGGACCCCCCTTAGAGACCCTACAGATCCCCTCAGCCCCATAAAGACGTCATGGGGACCCTATAGAGCCCCCAGCAGAGCTCCCTGGCCCTACAGAGAACCTATAGAGCCCACAGCAGAGTCCCACAGACACCCCACTGCCTCAGCCCAGCCCCATGGAGAACCTATAGAGCCACCTTTGCCTCAGCCCAGCCCCACGGAGACCCTATAGAGCCACCTTTACCTCAGCCCCAGCCCCTCCACACTTCCCGCCCTGGGGAGGACCCCAGAGCCCCCTCCCCGCAGAGCCCCAGCCCCGTATAGATACGCCATAGAACCACCTTCGCCTCAGCCCGGCTCTATAGAGACCCTATAGGGCCACTTTTACCTCAGCCCAGCCCCATACATACCCTATAGAGCCACCTTTACCTCAGCCCAGCCCCACAGACACCATACAGAGCCACCTTTACCCCA
The DNA here is from genome assembly GCF_028500815.1 of Rissa tridactyla. NCBI lineage: Eukaryota > Metazoa > Chordata > Aves > Charadriiformes > Laridae > Rissa > Rissa tridactyla. The sequence continues at coordinate 711,709 of NW_026529338.1, read as the reverse complement.
GTGCCGGACCCATAAGGAGCGTATAAAACCACTTTTACTTCAGGCCAGCCCCAAAGACAGACTACAGAACCAGCTTTACCTCAGCCCAGCCCCACAGAGACCCTATAGATCCACTTTTACCTCAGCTCAGACCCATAAAGACCCTATAGAGCCACCTTTACCTCAGCCCAGCCCTAAAGACATCCTATAGATCCACCTTTACCTCATCCCATCCCCATAAAGACCCTACAGACCCACCTTTACCTCACGCCATCCCTACAGCTCCACTTTTACCTCAGCCCCGGCCCCTCCGCGCTTCCCGCCTCGCCCAGGACCCCCACCCCCCCACCACCACCCCGCCCCGGCTCCCCTCAGCCCAGCCCCGCGGGACCCCCGCAGACGCACCTTCCCCTCAGCACCACCTTCCCGGTAACATCCCCCCCCCCCCCAAAACAGCCCCGGATCCCCCGATTCCCGCCTCCGCGGGACCCCCCCTCCACCCCCGGCCCTACCTGCTCGCGCCGCTCCCAGCTCGGGGCTGCGGCTGCCGCGGGGCTGACATAATCCGCGCGCGGGCCCCGCCCACCGCCGCGAGGCCCCGCCCCCTCGGCCACACCCTGAGCCAGCGCCGCGGGGGGGAGGGGGGCGCCTGGGTCCCCCCCACCGGGGCGGGGAGTTGTGGGGGGGGGGCGGGTGTCCGGACCCCTAATGGGGGGGTTAAACGCCCCCCCGGGACGCCCGAGTCCCCTGTGAAGGGAGAGGGAATCCCCCCCCCCCCCGCCCAGACGCCCGGGTCCCCTGTGAGGAGGGAGGGAGCCCCCCCACTCCCCCCCGACCGCCTGGGTCCCCTCCCAAAGCAGGGGGGGAGGGATAATGACACCCCTTTCCCGGCAGTCAGACCCTGGCAGCCGCCCAGGGGCTGATGGGAAACACACACACACCCCCCCACACCCCCCCCCCCTGGGAGGACTCGGGCATCGGGGGGTGGGGGGGTGGCGCGGGGGGGGGCCTCACACCCCCGAAACAGACTCGGAAACACCCAATCTGCTCCCTCCCCCCCCCTGCGCCGTGAGGTCACCGCGCTTTGTCACTGATGACATCACCCCTGTCTGGGGCTGGGTGTGATGTCATCAGACAGCAGCCCGGACGCCTCGGGGGGGGGCGGGGGGCACCCCCAAAACAGACACAGGGAGATGGAGGGGGGGGGGAGACTTTTATTGGGGGGGGGGGATTTGGGGACACCCCCCCCCGGGCAGGAGTCACAGGGTGGACCCTCAAGACCCTCCATTTTGGGGGCTCCCCCATGCCCAGAACACCCCTGACTCAGGGCTGGGGGGCGGGGGCTCCCCATTTTTGGGGCCCAGCCCCAACCAACCGTTCCCATTTTGAGGGGGGGGGACGGACAGGGATGGACGGGTCCCTCAGCCCCCCCCCCCAACACCCCCACTTTTAAGGCGCACCCCAAAACATGTTTATTCTGGGGGGAAAGGGGTAATTTTAGGGGCACCTTGCTCCCCACCAGGACCTGGGGACCCTCTGGGAGGGGCTGTTTGGGCGGGGGGGGGTGGTATTTTTTTGGGGGGGTGGTATTTTTTTTGGGGGGGGGGGGCCCTACGCCTGGATGCTGCTTTTGGTGCTGAAGGCCAGGTAATAGATGACGAGGCCGATGGCAGCTGCCACCACCTCCGTCGACACCCAGGGACCATTCCAAGCGCCCTGTCGAAACAATTGGGGGGGTCACCGCTGCCCCCCCCCGACCCCCACACCTTCCCCCCCCGCCTCTCCCCCCAGGGCAAACCTCAACCCCGCAGGGCTCCATACCCATCCTCAAAATCCACCACGAAAACCCAGGGATGCCACCCCAAACCCCGGGGACACCCCAAAACAACCCCCCCAAAAACCTGGGGACACCCCAAAACCCCCACACCCACCCCCCAGAGACCATTGGGACCCCCCCCCCAGGACCCCCAACCCCCCCTCCGAGAGGAGAAGCACCCCAAGCGCCTGCCCCAGCCCCACCCCCAGGTCATCCAAGGATTCTCCAACGCCCCCAAATCGCCCCAATTTCTGCCCAAACCCCCCTGTGCATCCCCAGCCTACCCCCCCCCCCCAGTATCCCGAGGAAGCTGTGTCAAGGACCCCCCCAGGCCCACGGGGACCCCCAAACCACCCCCCCCCCCGACTCACCCGATGGTCCACGTTAACGGTGAAAAGGGGCCGGATGCGGGAGACATCCTCGTTATTGCGCTGAGCCTGAAGGGGGGGAGGGGAGAGAAAAGGGGGTTCAGAACCAGGGTGGGGGCACACCGGGTGGGGGCACACCGGGTGGGGGCCCCCCCCAGAGGGACCCACCTTGCGCAGGGCGCTGTAGGACTCCTCGTCGAAGAATTTCACCTCGTAGGTGCCCGACTGGGCGTTGCGGTGCTCCAGGCTCCAGGAGACCTGGGCGGGGGTGGAAATGGTGGAGAGCGCTGAGCCCCCAGACCCCCCCCGAGCCCCCAGACCCCCCCCTGAGCCCCCAGACCCCCCCCCGAGCCCCCCCGGCCTCACCTGGTAGCGCCCCACGTCCTGCCCCCGGGTGACAGGGAACTGCTTCCCATTGACGTCGGCGTAGAGAGCCACGTTCTGGGGAGAAAGAGGGGCAGTGAGACGTGAAGGGGGGGGGGTGTGCCCATGTCAGCGACCCCTGTGCCCCCCCCCCCGCCCCAACCTTGTGGGGACTCACCTGGGCACCGTTCTTGCAGGCCAGTGAGATCTCCACCACGAAGACGCTCTCGGAGGAGATGACGGCGTCCGAGGTGGTGTAGTAGGAAGGCACGATGGTGGGCTCGGGGCACGGCTCGCCTGCGGGGGGGGGACGGGACACAGACATGAGAAGTGGGGTGTGCTGAGACCCCTGCAAAAACCCCGGGACGCCCCCCCCCAGGGCCTCTCAGAGGTGCCAGGACCCCCCCACAGGCCCCAGGATACCACCACAAGCCCTGGGACCGCCCCCTTTGGCCCTGGACAGGCCTCAGGACCCCCTCCCAGGCCCCAGGACCCCCACACACTGCCCCCCCCAGACCCCAGGACCCCCGCAAAGGTCCCATGATCCCCTAAGGCCCCGTAAAGACAACGGTTTTAAACTAGAGCAGGGCAGGTTTAGATTCGACACTAGGATGAAGCCCTTTACAGTGAGGGTGGTGAGACACTGGCCCAAGTTGCCCAGAGAGGGGGTGGAGGCCCCATCCCTGGAGACATCCAAGGCCGGGCTGGATGAGGCTCTGAGCGACCTGATGTGGTTGAACACGTCCCCGCTCGCTGCAGGGGGTGGCACTAGATGGCCTTTAAGGGTCCCTTCCCACCCAACACATTCTACCGTTCTTATGATAAAGGCCCCGGGATCGCCCCCCCAGTACCTGACAGGCCCCGGGACGCCCCCCTAAGGCCCCTCACAGGCCCCAGGACCCCCCTCCACAGCACCCCGCAGGCTCCAAGACCCCTGAAAAGGCCTCAGGACCCCCCTAACGGTACCACACAGGCCCCAGGGCTCCTCCGACAGCCCCTCACAGACCTTGGGACACCCCCCCCCCCCACGGCCCCTCACAGGCCCCGGGAGCCCCCTACGGCACCTGACAGGCCCCGGGACACCCCCACAGGCCCCTCACAAGCCCCGGCATCCCGGGACCCCCCACTCCCCCGGAGCCCCCCAGCCCCGGGTGTTCCAGAACACCCACCCCTCCGGCCCCGAGACCCCCGCGCCCGCCCCGCAGCACCCACCAGGCCCAACCCCGTTACCTGCGGCGCCTAATGCCAGCGCCAGCAGCCCGGCCAGCACCGCCAGCGCCGCCATGACTGCCGGCCGCACTGCCCTGCCGCCACCGACCCTCTCCAACCAGCCAATCAGCGCCGCCCGCCGCCTGGGCGCGCCCAATCAGACCCAAGGGGCGGGCCCGCCTCGTGCCCGGCGGCCAATGAGAAGCGCTTTTCTCCCTTGGCGGGCGGCCGCCCCGTGCGCGACGTGGCCGAGCCGCCGCGGGGGGGTGGGCGGGGCCGAGCCCCGCGCCTGCGCGGTGCCGCCGCCGCCCGGACAAAATGGCGGCCGCGACTTATGTGGCGCGGGGAGGCGGCGCCGGGAAAAGCGCGGCCGCGCCCCGGCGCATGCGCAGGGTGCCGGCCCTCCGCGTTTCCATGGCAACAGCTGCCGTGCAGCGGGCCGGGTTCTCCCCCGCCCGCCCCCACCTTGCTGGTTTGAATATAATTTTCGTCACAAAACAGGGATAAAGCGCGGCTCTGGGAAAGGGCGGGTGGTGCCGGCCCGGGACAAAATGGCGGGCGGCCCCGCCTTCCCACAGGGACGAGCGCAGGACCGCCCCTGCGCATGCGCCGCCTTCCCCCGCCCCCGGCACAAAATGGCCGCCGCGACTTCTGTGGCGCCGCCGGCGGCGTGAGGAAAAGCGTGGGGTGGGGGCGTAAATCTCGCGAGATCTCGTCGGCCTCGTCCTTGGGGAGCGCCGAGATCTCGCGAGAGCTGCACGGCGGCCATTCGCGGAGAGAACGGCCATGGCGGCGGCGCTGGCGGCGGCGAGGCGGCTCTGGGTACCGGCCGTGCTGGGGCAACGCCCGGTGAGTACCGGGGCGTCCGGGGGGGGCGGCGGGATGGTTCCCCATCCCTCCGGGCACTTCGCGAGCCGAGCGGCGGGCCCTGCCGTGGCGGCGGGCCGCTACGCTCTGATTGGCCAGCTGTCGGGGGGGGGCGGTGCACGGGTGGATTTACAGCGATCTGGTTGGAGGGGATGGTGCGGCGGGGTGGGCCTAATCCTTTGGTGGCTCAGGCTCCGGTTGGCTCCGGCCGTGGAGCCGCCCGGCACCGCGGTTGGTGATTGGCTGTGCGCTGAGCGAGTGGGCGGGACGGGGCGTTTCCTTCCTCGCTGATTGGCTGATATTTCTAGGGGAGGTTGGACCGGGTCCCTGAGCCACTGGCCGCGGGGGGGGGGGCGCGAAATTGGGGGGGGGGGGCCCTGTTGGTCGTTGCTCAATCCCAGAATCCTCCGCGGTTGGCCGAAGCCGGGGGAGGGGGGGACGGACCCAGGCACCCGGGCAGTCACTGCCCTCTGGGTGACCCCTGGCATCCCCTAATTAGCAGCAGCTCTGTTAATGAGGCAGCCGGGGCTGCCTGGGGGGCCCGGGGTCCCTTTGGGGAGTGGGTGTGGGGGGGGTGGTCCCTTTGGGGGAGCCGCATCCCTTGGAGGGGAGTCTTGGGGCGGGGGGGGGACACCGAGGGCCAGGGCTGTGATCTCTCCCCCCTCCCACCCTCTACATAGGCATGGATTTCCCATGATGCCGAGCGGCGCCACCTCCCACCCGTGAGTGCCCCGTCTGGGGGGGTCTCCCCCCCTCTCCAAATCCCCCAGAGCCCTCTAACACTCGGGATGGGGCGGCAGGGAGGGCATGGACTATAGGGTGCCCCCTGTGCCAGGGTGGGGGTCCCCCAGACCGACCCTGTCCCCTCTCAGGGGGCGGGGGGAGGCTTGGTGGGCCCCCCCTTGGCCTCTTTGTTGAGGCTGGGGCATGGTGGGGGCTGCGAGCCCCCCGGCTTTGGGGTTGGGGGGTTACTTGGGGGGCTCCCAGTGGGGGGCCTGCCTGGAGGGGGAGCATGTGCTGTTCTTGCTGTGTGAGTTTGGGGGGGTGTGTGTGGAATCCAGGCTGCCCTGGCGCTGCTCGTGGGAGGGGGGGCTGCTTTCCCTCTCCCCCCGCTCCCCGTTTGCCGGCATCACGACTAACTGCCCCCGTTTCTCCCCCGCGCCGCGGCCGCCTGCCCCTGCAGCAGCCCAGCATCGTGAGTACAGCCAGACTTGGGGGGGGGGGTGGGCAACCCGCAGGGAAGGAGGGGGGGGGGCGGACCCCGAAAGCATGGCGGGGGGGCACGCATGGGTCTGCATGGCGCATGTCCGGACGCCTGGGTTCCCCAGGCAGGGGAGGGGGGAGGCGGGGGGTCGGGAGGGGGAAAAGGAGGACGGGGGTGGGGGGGGCCGGACACCTGGGTCCTCAGCCTTCCCCCTCTGCGCCCCCACAGCCCCCCCCCCGCCAAGTACGGGGGCCGCCACACCGTGACGCTGATCCCCGGTGACGGCATCGGCCCCGAACTGATGCTGCACGTCAAGGAGGTCTTCAGGTGGGTGCCCCCCTCCCCCCCCCCGCCCCCGAGGACCCAGGCGTCCGGAGCTGTCCCTGGAGCCAGGTGTCCGGGCCGTTCCCCTCCCCCAGGCACGCCTGCGTTCCCGTGGACTTCGAGGAGGTTCGTGTCAGCGCCGAGGCGCCCGAGGACGACGTGCACAACGCCATCATGGCCATCCGCCGCAACGGCGTCGCCCTCAAGGGTGAGCGCGGGGCTGGGGACACACCCCCCCTCCCCCCACAGCTTGGGGACACCCTGACCCCTGTCTCTGTCCCCTCCCCAGGGAACATCGAGACCAACCACAACCTCCCACCCAGCCACAAGTCCCGTAACAACCTCATCAGGTGCGAGCTGGGGGGAACTGGGGGTGCTGGGGAGGGACTGGGAGCGCCGGGGGGTCATCTGGGAGGGAACTGGGAGCGCCGGAGGGAGACTGGGAGCACTGGGGTGGAACTGGGAGCTATAGAGCCATTGGGGTGAGGGAATTGGGGGACGCTGGGGGGCGCCCTGGAGGGAGGAACTGGGCGCTGGCGGGGTGTGGCCGAGGGGCGTGGCCGATGGGCGGAGCCTGACCTCGTTGTGGTGCCGGGGCGGGGCAGGACCAGCCTGGACCTTTACGCCAACGTGATCCACTGCCAGAGCCTGCCCGGGGTGGAGACGCGGCACCGCGACATCGACATCCTCATCGTGCGGGAGAACACCGAGGGCGAGTACAGCAGCCTGGAGCACGAGGTGGGCCACGGGGCCACGCCCACTGCCACGGGGCCACGCCCATTGCCCACCCCCACCCCACCCCACCCCACCCCGGCTGCTTAATGCATTGCCCGGTGTGCACTGCCCTGGCCACGCCCCCTGCGGCCTGGCCACACCCCCAGAGTAATGGCCCCGCCCACACACAAACATCCTGCCTTGACCACGCCCAATATGTAGATGAATGACTTTGGCCACGCCCCCTACGCGGCCATCCTGTCTTGGCCACGCCCCCTCGGCTATGGCCACGCCCCCACTGGACCGAATTACCCCCTCCGGCCCCGCCCCACACGTGGCCCCGCCTCCTGACCCCCCCCTTCCTTCTCTTCCCCCCCCCCAGAGCGTGGCGGGGGTGGTGGAGAGCCTGAAGATCATCACGGCCGGCCGCTCCCGCCGCATCGCCCACTACGCCTTCCGCCTGGCCCGCGCCGCCGCCCGCCGCTCCGTCACCGCCGTCCACAAGGCCAACATCATGTGCGTGGGGCGGGGCGGGGGGGGCTCGGGGGGCTCGAAGGGGGGGGGTGGCTCAGGGGCCCGCTGACCCCCCCCCGCCCCACCTCGTCCCCGCAGGAAGCTGGGGGACGGGCTCTTCCTGCAGTGCTGCCAGGAGGTGGCGGCCGAGTACCCCGAGATCAGCTTCCGCAGCATGATCGTGGACAACACCACCATGCAGGTGGGACCCCTCCCCCCAACCCCGACCCCGGCCTCGCCAACGCCCCCCCCCCACCCCTTCGCAGTCGCACCAGTAACACCTTCCCCCCTCCCCAGCTGGTGTCGCGCCCACAGCAGTTCGACGTGATGGTGATGCCCAACCTCTACGGCAACATCGTCAACAACGTCTGCGCCGGGCTGGTGGGGGGGCCCGGCCTTGTCCCCGGCGCCAACTACGGCCACGACTACGCCGTCTTTGAGACCGTGGGTCTAGGGGGGGCCGGGGGGGAAGGGGGGGGGGGGCTGGTCCCCCTTGCAGTCCCCATGGAGCTGTCGAGGGGGGAGTGGTGTCTGGGTGCTGCAAGGGTCCTGATACGGGGGGAGCAGGGGGTACTGGAGGGGCTGGGAGGACTGGAGACGAGGTCCTGGGGACTAGGGGGGGGGTCCCCAGGGACGTGGGGGTCCCAAAAATGACGCGCTGCTCCCCCCTCCCCGGCAGGCGACGCGTAACACGGGGAAGAGCATCGCCAACCGCAACATCGCCAACCCCACGGCCGCCCTGCTCGCCGCCTGCATGATGCTGGACCACCTCCGGTGGGTGGGGCCGGGGGGCGTGGCCAACGGGAGGGGGGCGGGGCCACCACCAAGGGGTGGGGCTTCCCCTGAAGGGAAAGTCCCCATTGGAGGGCCAGAGGTAGGGGGTGGGGCCTCGCAGCTGGGGTGGTTTCAAGGGGGGGCGGAGGTCATGCCCCCCCCCAGGGCGTGGCTCGCTGAAGTGGGCGTGGCCCCCACTGGCCCCTCCCCCAGGCTGCACAGCTACGCCTCCACCATCCGCCAGGCCGTCCTCGCCTCATTGGACGATCCCCGGGTAAGTCCTGCCCCACTACCCCGCCCTTTTTAAAGACGCTGAGGCCCCACCCAGGGGGCGGGGCCAGGACAAGCCCCACCCACCTGCCGGCTCCGCCCCCAGACACACACCCCCGACATCGGGGGACAAGGCACGACCTCGGGCGCCGTCCAGAGCATCATCTCGCACCTCCCCCGCTCCTAAAACACCCGGACGCGGGGGGCCCCCGGCTGGGGAGGGGACGGACACCCCCACCGGCCCCCCAACCCCAATAAACCCCCCCCAAAGACCCCGCTTCCCGGCTGTTCCACACCTTTATTCACTCGTGCTGGTGGGGCGGAGCCAGGGGTGGCGCAGGCACTGGGCGGCGGTGGCGCGGCGGGCGGGCTCGAAGGCCAGCATGGGCCGCAGGAAGCGGGCGAAGGCGGCGGCCGCCCCCCGGGGCCACTCGTACTTCTCCTGCAGCACCGCCCGCAGCCCCCAGGGACGCAGGTGGCGGATGTGACGCAGCTCCCCTGCGGGGGCGGGGTTCGGTGGGGCGCGACCCCCACGCGGGGACACACCCACCTTTCACCGGCCTATCGCACCCACCCTGGTCACACAGCCAAGCCCCCCCCCAGCCACGCCCCTGTGGGTGTGGCCTCCTGCATAGCTCCACCCCAAGCCCCTTCTTAGCCCCACCCACTTCCATTCCTCCCCTTGGCCTTGGCCCCTTCTTAGCCCCCCCCCCGCCCCTTGACCCCTCCCCTAGCCCCACCCACCCCAAATCCTCCCCTTGGCCCTGCCCATCCCAATGGCCCCACCCCCATCCCTCTTGCCCCCTCCCTGAGCCCCGCCCACCCCTTGACACCCCCCCCCCCCCCCCCCCCATCCAACCTGCCCCCTCCCTCGGCCCCCCCCTCACCGCGGCGGTTGAAGAACTCGCGGGAGTAGCGCCCCCCCAGCGCCACGTGACGCGGGATCTCCCCCAGCAGCTCGATCACGTGGGCGATGTGGTCTGTGGGGGCGGGGGGGGGGGAGGGGGGCATGTCAGGCCCTGCCCCCTCCTCAACCCTGCCCACTGCCTTCAGCCCCGCCCCTTCTCCCCATCTGCCACCCATCCAATGACCCAACGTGCCCCACCCCCTTAGGCCACGCCCCCCGTGAGGCCACACCCCTCGAGGCCACACCCTGCCCCCCCCCGCCAGGCCCCGCCTACCCTCGTCCCGGCTGTAGTCCTCCCCCGAGTGGGGCTCGAACAGGTAATCGCCCGTGGCCAACTCGAAGGCCTGGGGGAGAGCGGGGTGAGGGGCTGTGGGGCCGGTTGTGGGGCAGGCCGTGGGGCCAGCCATGGGGCAGGCCGTGGGGCCGGCCGTGGGGCCCTCACCATGCAGGCAGTGCTCCAGATGTCGGCGGGGGGCCCGTAGCCGGCCCCCAGCAGCACCTCCAGCGCCCGGTACTGCCGCGTCTGGATGTCCTCGGTGAAGTGACGGTGCTGGGGGGCGGGGGGAACACAGGCAGAGCATCACCCCCTGCTCAGGGGGAGGGGGACACCCCCATACCGCCCCCAACCCCCCAACTCTGCCCCAAAGCTGCTGCAAGACACCCCAAACTGCCCCAAACCCAGCCCCAAATCAGACCAGGGTGCACCACCCCTGTGCCCCCCCAGTCTCCCCAGTTGCCCCCAGTCTCCCCAGTTGCCCTCTCACCACCCAGCAGCCGTTGCCCAGGTCAGCGATCTTGACGCGCAGCTGGGGGGCGCAGCGAGGGTCCAGGGGGTTCTCCTGACCCACTGGCACCCCCCCACCTGCATGGCGGGAGCGGGGCATCAGTGGGGGCACCCTAATACTCCCCCCAGCGCCCCCCACCCCCAGCAGAAGCCCCACCTGGCCGTTGAGACCCACCACTGTCCCAGAGGACCACCCTGGCACCCCCCAATTGCCCCTCAGTCCTCCCCCAGCCCCCACTGCCTTCCAACCCCTCCAGGACCCCCCAATATCCCCCCTCCACCCCCAACGGCCCCCCCAAACTGCCCCCAATATCCTCCCTCCACCCCCAATGGCCCCCCCAAACTGCCCCCAATATCCTCCCTCCATCCCCAACTGCCCCCCCATTCACCCCTCCACCCCCACTTGCTCCCCAATGCCCCTTAAGACCCCCAAATATCCCCCATGTCCCCCCACAATTCCTCCCCCCCAAGCCCACTTGCCCCCCCCCCCCCCCAATCCCAGCGGCCCCCCCAATACCCCCCGGGACCCCCTGCTGACCGAGAGGGGTGGGGGGCCCCCCCGAGCCCCCCGAGATGAGGGAGCTGGAGGTGGGGGTGAGGAGGGAGTCGGAAGCAGAGCTGGGGCTGGGGGCGCGCCGGGAGGGGGCCCCCCCAGAGGCGGAGGAGCCCCCCGAGAGCCTGTCGCTGGAGCCGCCAGCCCGCAGGGTGTGCACCCCTGAGGAGGAGGCGCCACTGGGGGGGCTGCCCCCTTCCTCAGAGTCCGGGGGGGGAGCCTCTGTGGAGACAGGAGACCCTGAGACCCCCAAATCCTGGGAAACCCCCTAAAAGGGAGGGAGGAGTCCCCACATCAGCACCCCAACTTCCTCCCGCCCCCCCCACCAAAGCTCCCCAGTTGCCCCCCAATCCCCCGGACACCCCTACACCAGCCTTGGGGGGCCCAGAACCTGGTGGGACCCCCCCCAGCCCTCATGGCCCCCCTCCAAAACGAGCCATAGGGACCCAAAACTACCCTAAGACCCCGAAAGAACACTAATCCACCTCCCAGAGACCCCCAAATCCTCCCCCGGGGTCCCCCATTATCCTGTGCCCTGTGAGACCCCCAAAGCTGCCCCAGGGCGTCCCGGGACTCCCCCCCCCCCCCTCCAAGCACTGACCGGTGTCATCGGGGGTCCCCGTGGACCCCCCCGTCTCCTGCAGGTGTTCCAGGTCCTGCAGGCGCTGGGCCAGGAGGCGGCTCTGCCGCCGCTGCCGCCGCCGTCGCCGCCGCCGCTGGGCGCGGGAGAGACGCTCCTGCCACCGGGGATCGGGGAGGGGGGGGGGCCGCTCGCACGAGGGGGGGGCGCCTCGCACGAGGGCTGGGCGTGCAAGGCACCGTGCGAGGGGCACGAGGAGCCCTGCGGGGCCACACACCCGCAGGAGGAGCCGTGCGAGGTCACGCAGGCGCGCGAGGGGGTGCAGCGAGTCACGTGCAGGCACAAAGCGGCGTGCGACAGCGCGCAGGCTGGCGAGGAGACGTGCGACGTCACGCTGGTGCACGAGGCGGCGCGGGGAGTCGCACACACGTGCAAGGTGGTACACAGAGTCACGCAGGGGCGTGCGAAGAGGCGTGCGATGTCACGCAGGCATGCAAGGCCGCGTGCGACGTCATGCGGGCGTGCGAGGTGGCCTGTGACATCACACAGGCGTGCGAGGAGACGTGTGACGTCACACAGGCACATGCAAAAGCAGCATGTGACATCATGCAGACGTGCGAGGCAGCGCATGACATCACGCAGGTGCGTCCGACGTCACGAGACACTCACGGGGACGTCCTGGGGCGCAGAGCTCACTGTGGAGAGAAAAAGGGGGGGCTTAAGGGCTCAGACGCTCCCCCCCCGGGGGTCCCCGCTGTCCGGGCCCTCCCCGCAGCACTGCACCGGGGCTGCCGGGGTACCTGCGCTGAGGGGGGGGGCCGCCCCCCCGGGCCCAGCGCGCCGCCTCGGCCGCCAGCCGCCGCACGAAGGGCTCCCCGACCCGCAGCAGCACGTTCTCGGGCTTGATGTCGGTGTGGATGATCTTGCACTTGGTGTGCAGGTAGTCCAGCCCCTCCAGCACCTGCGCCCCAAAGGCAGCAGGGGGGGGGGGGGTGTCAAATTAAGGGGGGGAGCACCCCAAGCCTCGGGGTGGGACCCTACCTCACACTGACCCCTGCAGGAGGACGTGGGGGGACACAGGAGGCCTGTGGGTGGGGGTTGGGAGGTTCTAGGGGGACACTGGAGTCCCCATGTGGGTCTGGGGGAGCCCAGAGGGATAATGGGGGCTTGGGGGGGGATTTGGGAGTCTTTAAGAGGACATTTGGGGTCCCCATGGGGATCTGGGGGAGCCCACAGGGACGCTGGGAAGATTTGGGGGGGGCTCTAGGGGGGACATCAGGGTCCCCATGTGGAAGTGGGGGAGCCCACAGCGATACTGGGGGGCTGGGGGGATTTGGGGGGGGCATTTGGGGTCCCCACGTGGGTCTGGAACAGCCAACAAGGACACTGGGGGGCTCTAGAGAAAATACTTGGGGTTCCTATGGGGATGGTGGCAGGGGGATTTGGGGGGCTCCAGGCAGGACATTTGGGGTCCCACAGGGATGTGGGGGGTCCCAGTGGGCAGCCTGGGGGTCTCTCCAGGGAGCTGGGGGGATTTGGGGGTGCATGGGGGCCCCCCCCCTCACCTGCCGCACGATACTCTTGACGCAGGGCAGGGGCAGCCCCTGGTAGTTGGACTTGATGATCCAGCGCAGCAGCTGGTGGCCCAGCACCTCCAGCACCATGCAGACATCTCAGGGGGTGTCAAGGAGTGCCCGGACACCTGGGACCCCCCCATGGGGTGAGGGACGTGGGGACCCCCCACCCAGGACCCACCCCAGGGAGGAGAGGGGGCCCCCAGAAGGATACGGACGCCGTTGACCCCTGAGATCTTGAAGTCGTCAATGAGCTGCACGATGTTCTCCCGTTTGGGGTCGCTGGGGTCTGAGTCACGGACCTGGGGGGGCACGGGGGGAGGTTATGGGGGGGTGGAGGGGCTCAGGGCAGGTCTGGGTGTCCCCGGTTTGGGGGAGACCGGGAGCACTCACGCATTTCAGCAGCTTGATCTCGTCCAGGGCCGTCTCGGTGTACTGGGGTGCGCTCTTCACCACCTTCAGCGCCACAAACCGTTTCCGCCTGCGGAGGGGACCCAGGAGTCCGGGGGAGCCCCCCCCACCCCCCGCCAGAGTTCCCCCCCACACACATGGGGGGCTCCCAGGGGTGCGGGCACTCACCGAATGTCCCAGCAGAGCCAGACGGTGGAGAAGTGCCCCCAGCCCAGCTTCCGCACCACGTGGTAGCGCCCATTGAAAAGGTCCCCAATACGCACTGGGTAATACCCGCCTGGCGGGGGGGGAGGGGGGCACGGAGAGGGGAGTGGGGGTCAGTCTGGTGCCCCAGTGCTCCCCCCCACCCCTCCCGTGGACCCAGGCGTCCAGGTGCCCCCACCTTTGCAATAGTCCCGGGGGTCCTCCTGCTCCCCTTCGTCAGAGCCCAGCAGCCCCTCTGACAGCAGGGGCAGGGGAGGGGGGGTCTCCAGCGACACATTCTCGGGGGGGCTGGGGGTCCTGGGGGGGAGAGAGTCAGGCTGGGAACCTGGGTGTCCAGGGTCCCTGCACCCCCCTATCCCAGGGGACCCAGATATCCGACCCCCCCCCAATACCTGGTCCCCTCAGGGGTGTCCCCCATGGCAGGGAGGGCACAGGGTGGTCCCACAGGGGGAAGGGATGGGGGAGAATGGTCCCAGGAGAGGGCCAGGAGGTGCCAGAGGCCCCCCCCGGCCTGGAACGTGTGGGGGTGCGAGGTGTGCCGGGACATCACCCCCCCAAAATAGAAATGACCTCACAGCCCCGGTCACCGCAGGGTTAAAAATAGCCCTGGCAGGGGGAGGGGTGGCCCTGGAAATGTGCCCCCCCCCGCAAGGAAAGGGGGCTCTGCTTGTCCCCCCTGCGGAACAGGGACACCTCAAAAGCTCCAATCCCTCCCCCCCCCCCCGCCCCCAGCTGGTTCCCCCCAAACCCTAAGGGTCACAAGGGGCTCTCGGGGGGGTGGCAACCCTGCTGCCCCTCCTCACCGTGGGGGCGGGTTCCGTTTTTTGTCCTTTTTGCGCTTTTTCTTTCTCTTGCCTGGATCTGGGGAGGGGTGTCAAGGGGTTACGGGGGCCCCCTGCACCGCGGGCACCCCCCACGGGACCCTGCGTTCCCCCCCAGCCCCCCCTTCTCCCCCCCCCCAGGGCCGGGAACCCCCTAGGGAACCCCTCAAATTATCCCCAGCCCCAGAACTGCCCGTTTCTTCACAGATTCCCTAGGAAACCCCCAAAACTACCTCCCCGAACCTCCCCTGGTGCCGGGATGCCCACTTTCCCCTCAGAAAACACCCCGAAACACCTCAAACCCCTTCTCCGCACCCCCACGTCCCTCCCCGGATGCCAGTCCCCCCACTTGTCCCTCAGGAATCCCCTCAGGACGCCCCCCCCGACCCGGGGACCCCCACTTTCCCCTCACAAACCTGCCCCAGGACACCCCAAAACCCTTCTCGCCACAGGAACCACCGGATTCTCCTCAGAAACCCTTTCAAACCCCGCTCTCTGGACGTTCCCCATCGCTAGACCCCCACTTTTCCCCCACGATTCCCCTCAGGACCCACCACCGAGGGCCCTCAACGCCCCCCCGCCCCAGACCCGGCCCCCCCACTTTCCCCTCGAAACCCCCAGGACACCCCAAAACCCTTCTTGGTCGCAGGAACCACCTGCTTCTCCTCAGAAACCCCCTCAAACCCCGCTCTCGGGACCATCCCCACCGCGACCCCCACTTTTCCCCACGATCCCCCTCAACGCCCTCCCGCCCCAAACCCGGGACCCCCACTTTCCCCTCAGAAACCCCCTTCCCCGGCCTCCCCCGTATGTCCCCGGGCAGAGACCACCCGTTTTTCCCCTCACAGCCGCCCCGCTCCGGGGCCGCCGCTTTCCCGCCTTTCCCCTCACCGCTCCTCGCGCCCGCCGCCGCCGCCCCCCCGCGCAGCTCCATGCCGCGCGCCCCCCGCTCTGCGCGTGCGCCGCCCCCTCCCCATGCACGGCCCTGAGCCCCACCCCCTTCCCCGGCCGACGCCCGGCGGCCAATGGGAAACACCGCCCGGGCTAAGGCCACGCCCACCCCTCCCCGCCCACCCGTCGCCATGGAGACGGAGCTGCGCAGGTCCTAGCGCCCGCACCTTACCGGGGAACTTCCAGCACCCCTCTGTCGCGATATAGCCCTGCCACCCCCCCAAAAGCTCTGCCCCGTCCAAACACCCCCAGGCACAACAGGCAGCGCCCCCAAAGCAGCTCAACCCCCTCCAAGGGGTTTTAAGCCCCGCAAAACGGCCCTAGAAGGAGGCAGTAGCACCCCATCACGGTGCACAGCCCCCCCAGCCTGCCGGGGGGGGGGTGTGTGGGGGGGTGTGGGGGAAGAGGGCGATGACACCCCCCCCCCCCCCCACATGAAGAGACAGGGCCGGGGGGCTGCTGGGCATCAGTTTAATAACAGGGCAGAGGAAGATATGGGGGAGGGGGGGGGCTGCACCCCCAGCCCCACCCTGCACCCTCCCCCACCCTGGGGTGCTGGGGGGGTTGGGTGGGGGGAGGTGCTCGGGGAGAGGGGTGGTGGGGGGAGGGGGTGGGGGCAGGGAGAGGGACCTCCCCCCCTCCCCAAACAGCAAAATCGCACGAGGAAAGAAAGGGGAGACCCTACAAAAAAATAGGAGCCCCCCCCCACCCCCCACTCCCTCCAACCCCCCCCCCCTCCAATTCCCCCCTGCCCTCCCCCCTTCATTCCAGCTGTAATTATAGGTGGGGGGGGGGTCTTCTCCCCCCCTCCCCCCCACTTCCCCAAAAATCGCCGCCATGTGTCCCGCGGTGTCCAGCGCTGCGTCCCCCTCCCCGGCCAAGAGAGGGGAGGTTGGGGGTGGGGGGGGGGAGGATTCCCCGAAATAAAACGCCCTCCCCCCCCCCCGCCAGGCCTGGGCTGCCATGCACCCTAGAGGTCCCTGGGCGGGGGGGTGGGGTGGGGGGGGGGTGTCGTGGCGGGGGGGGGGGGCCGGGGGGGCGCAGTCCGGGGGTTCAATATCAACTCTTGTCGGCGGCGGGGTCTCTGTGGCGGGAGGTTTTCATGGTCTCCAGGTACTCCTGCTGCGAGACAGCCAGCACCGACGCCAGGATCTCGTCGTCCTCCCAGTCGTTCAGGCCTGGGGGGCGGGGGGGGGGGGGCCAAAAATCATGTGTGTGGGGAGAGAGATTGGAGTTTAAGGGGGGGGGGGGGCGTGAGACCCCACATATCCCCACCCAGCGTTGCCCCAGAAGGGACAGCAATGAGCCCCGATGTGGAGTGGCTGAAGCTCGGCTACCCCCCCCAAGTGAAAGTTCCGAGATTCCCACCCCCACAAATAATAGATTGTTTTGCCCCCCACCCCCTGCCCCAAATTGCAGCAAAATGAGTTGCATCCCACCACCCCCCAATAAAGAATTTTTCCCCCAAATCCACAACACTGCGCCAAGCTGAAACACCCCTAAATCTCAAGATTCCACCCCAAAACCATGACGTGACATCCCCAAACCCAGCATTCCCACCCCTGAAGTGAGAGATCCTCCCCGCAAAATGACAGCCCGAAAGTGACCACCGCCCCCCTACCCCCCCCCCCCCGACCCCCCCCTCTCACCGAAGGCGGTGGGGGACATCTGCTGCATGATGGCGCGGCACTCCAGCGCGGGGTACAGGGACACCAGCGGGGGGGTGGCCCGGCCCCCACCCGCCCCTAGCTGGCTGCTGGTCCCTGAGAAAGGCGGGGGTGGGTGGAAAACAGGCACATTAGCACTGAGGCCCCCCCCGCAGCCCCCCCATCCCAACCAGCACCCCCCATTTGCCACCCCCCCCCCCCACAAGCCATTCTGGGGCTCCCAGCACCCCAACACTCCCGGTCAGGAGCCCCGTAACACCCCCCCAGCACCCCTTAAGAATGAGTTTGGGGGTCCCTGACCCCCTCCAGCACCCAGTTTGGAACTTCCAGCACCCCAGAACTCCCAGTTTGGGACCCTCAACTCCATTTAACACACACCTGCCCCAGCCCCGGCCCCTGTAGCACCCAGTTTAGGTTCTGCATCACCCCATAACACCCAGTTTGAGCCCCCCCGGTACCCAACAGCACCCAGTTTGGGGTCCCCACTACCGATTTTGGAGTCCCTATCACCCCACAGCACACAGTTTGGGTCCCCCGACCCCCAGGAGCACTTACCTGGGGCACAGGGGGAGGGGGGCTTGCCAGCCGGGGGCGCGCCAGGCGACGGGGGCTTGGGTCCGGGTGCCTCGGGGTGCAGGCCGGGGTGCTCGGGCGAGGGGGCGGCGCTGCGGGGCCGTGGCGAGCGCCCGCTCCACTCCTCCAGGCCACTGGCCGCCGCCGCCGTGGCCGAGCTGCACGTGGCGCTGGCTTTACGGGGCTGCGGGGACACGGGGAGGGGCGTCACCCCCCCCTGGCACCGGCCACCAACAGTCCCGGGGAGCGGCGGGTGGGGGGACACGGACGGGACAGTGGGATGGGGACGCCCTGGAGGGGGTTGTCGGGGCGCCCCACCTGCCGGGCCTGCTTCTCCTGGTCACGCAGCCACTGGAGGTAGGACTCGCGGGCCACCTGCTCCTCGATGGCCTCGTTGGTGGCCTCCCAGTCGGTCGCCCGCTTCTTGTCCTCCAGCATCTGCTGCTCGATCCAGGACTCCTCCGACGTCTTGATGGCGCTTTTCATCAGCGACTGCTCCGCCAGCTGGGGGGGGCGGGGACATGTTAAGCCACGCCCCCCACACAGAGGCCACACCCCTGAATGTCAATTGGCTGCTAAAAGGGGCGGGATCACACTGGGCCACGCCCCCTCGCTTCAAGCTGGGGGCGTGGTCTCACTCAGCCACGCTCCCGCAGTAAGTGTGTTGTCGTGAGGGGGCGGGACCATGATAGGCCACGCCCCCCGCGGTCAAGATGGGGCGGGGCCACAATTAGCCACACCCCCCAACCAGATAAGGCGGCTGGAGGCGGGGCTAAGAGTGACCCCACCCCCCTCCATGGCTCCACCCACACGGGGAGAGAGGGGGGAGGCCCCCGGGGGGGCTCAGGACCCACAGGGACACCCCCCCACCCCCCCCTCCGAGCCCCCCTGGGCTGAAGGTGGGGACCTCTGCCCCACTGAGCCCCAGCCCCACGGCAGTGGGGGTCCCAGGGCACCCCCCCGGCCCCACTGAGCCCCAGCCCCACGGCAGTGGGGGTCCCAGGGCACCCCCCCGGCCCCACTGAGCCCCAGCCCCACGGCAGTGGGGGTCCCAGGGCACCCCCCCGGCCCCACTGAGGCCCGGCCCCACGGCAGTGGGGGTCCCAGGGCACCCCCCCGGCCCCACTGAGGCCCGGCCCCACGGCAGTGGGGGTCCCAGGGCACCCCCCCGGCCCCACTGAGGCCCGGCCCCACGGCAGTGGGGGTCCCAGGGCACCCCCCCGGCCCCACTGAGGCCCGGCCCCACGGCAGTGGGGGTCCCAGGGCACCCCCCCGGCCCCACTGAGGCCCGGCCCCACGGCAGTGGGGGTCCCAGGGCACCCCCCTGGCCCCACTGAGCCCCAGCCCCACAGCAATGGGGGTCCCAGGGCACCCTCCCAGCCCCACTGAGCCCCAGCCTCCCCCCCCAGCCCCACTGACCCCCGGTTTGAAGGAGGGCAGCCCCAGCCCCACACCGATGGTGGCCTTGTTGGGGTTGACGACGGAGTTGTAGTGGATGTTGCGGTGGTAGCTGACCCGGATGGGCTCGTCCTCGTTGTGCTGGATCCCGTGGAAGGTGTTGATGGGCTCTGCAGGAACCCCGTTCAGCACAGTGGCACCCCCCGGCCACCCCACAGCTATGCGGGGACACCCCCCCCGCCCCACAACAGCGCCCAGACACCCACAAGGACACCCCTTGCCACCTGAAAAGTCCGTGGAAAGCCCCCCAAAAGCACCCAGGGACTCCCCCGGCCACCTGCAGACTGACAGCACCCTGCGGGGGGGGCCCTACAGGAACGCCAGATCTCCCTACAACACCTTGGGGACCACAGAGACCCCCCCCCCATGGCACCTTGGGGACCCCAGAGACACCCCGAGCACCTCGGGGACATCCACACCACCACCCCCAGGGGTCCCTCAGGGACCCCAGAGATCCCTAACGTGCCTTGGGGACCCCAGAGTGCCGCTTGGACCTCCGTGGCACCGCAGAGGCTCCCCCCAGCACCCTGAGGAGCCCTCCCAGTGCCTCCGGGACCCCCGTGGCGCCCTGGGGACCCCCTCCCCACTCCCCCCAGGCCCCGCGGGGGACACACACCTGTGCCGTACTGGTAGACCTCGACGGGGCGGTTGTACATCTCGGCCATGGCCTGCATCTCGATGTGGTTCCCGTGGCACGTGCTCTTGCGTTTGCGGTTGATGTAAGTGGTAAAATCCTCCGTCACGTAGTTGGAGAAGTAGTCGGCGTTTTTCATCTGGGGACGAGGGGACATTGGGGACAGCAAGGGACACGGCAAGGCTGCCCCGGGGACACCGAGGACGCGGAGCGGGGGAGCCCCAGGGACACTGTGGGAGCCCCGTGGACATTGGGGACCTCGGAAACACCGGAGAGCCCCCCCAGCGCTCTGACCGCTCTCCCAGTCCGAACCAGTCCCTCCCCAGTCTCCTTCCAACCCCTCTCCGGCAGCTCTCAGGAGATCCTCAGGCCCTCCGGAACACCCCCGTGCCCTGCCATCACCCCCCCGTATACCTCAGGCCCCCCCCCGGCGCCTCACCAGATAGTCCATGCAGTGCTTGCGCACCACCTCGTGCATGTCCTGGTCGCCGTACACCTGGTCAGCTGGCGGCACCCGGGGAGGGGGACAGAAAGGGACAGCGAGAAGGGGGGTGTCAGCCCCCGCCTGCCGACACCTCGGGTACAGGAGGGGGAGGCCGGGGTTGGGGGGGGTGGTCACGGGACTCACCCACGGCCCGGAAGAGGCAGGCGCCGTCCTCCTTCATCCTCTTGATGATGAAGCCTTTCTTTTCCCGCAGCGCCTTCTCGAACCGGTGCTCCTGCTGGAGACACAGCCAGGCTCAGCGCCGGCACCCGCTGCGCCCCAGGGCCGGGGGGGGGACACACACGACACAACACGACACACGGTGTGGGGGGGGGCGCGAGGGGACCCCAGGGACGCACGATCCCTGCGCCACGTGGGGTGAGCACGGGGAAACCTTGCGTGACGCAGGGAAAGGCACGGCGGAGAGCACAGGGACGTGGCGGGGGGGGGACAACACGGGGACACCTAAACTCCCCTCCAACGCCACTCGGGTCCCCCCAGTCCCCATGACCCCCCCGGTCCCAGTGTCCCCCAGCCCTGCCACCCCCCCTACCCTGCTCCTAGTCCCCCCCGGTTCGGTACCTCCAGGTTCCCCCCAGGTTCCCGGTGCCTCCAGCCCCCCCGGACCGGTCCCCCCGGGTCCCCCCGTGTCCCTCCAGCCCCCCCCCCCCGGCCCCCGCACC
This sequence comes from Rissa tridactyla, assembly GCF_028500815.1. Taxonomy (NCBI): domain Eukaryota; kingdom Metazoa; phylum Chordata; class Aves; order Charadriiformes; family Laridae; genus Rissa; species Rissa tridactyla. The sequence continues at coordinate 691,024 of NW_026529338.1, read as the reverse complement.
TGCTCGGCCATGGCCGGGTCCATCTCCACCCGTCCAGCTTCGTACTCGTCCTCGCTGTTGTAGCCGCCTCCGCCTCGTCGGGGGCCGGGGCTGCCGCCAGGGCCCAAGCCCAGTGCCAACCCCATCCCACCGGGGCCGCCGCAACCGGGACCGCCGCCACCGGGGCCGCCGCTGGGCCCGGCCCCGCCCCGCCGCCGCCTCTTACTGTGTCCGGGACCGCCTCCGCCACCGCCGCCGCCGGGGCCGCGGGGCTCGGGCAGCCCCAGCGCCGCCGCCTCCAGCCCCAACAGCGACCCAGGCCCATCCGCCGCACCGGGGCCGCCGCCGCCGGACCGCCGGGGCCGGTGGGGGGGGGCGAGCCGGCGGCCGGTAGCCCGGCCCAGCCCCGCAGTGGCGGCGGCGGCGAAGCCCTGGGCCGCGGCCCCCCCGACGCCACCGGGGCCGACGGACTCGCCCACGCCGCCGGGGCCGCGCTCGGGACCGGCGTCGGCGCCGCGATCGGGGCCGGCGTCCGGTCCCGAATCGGCGTCACCGTCGGGCGCCGGCACCGGCTTCTTCTTCGGGAGGATCGTCATGGCGGGGAGCGCATGGGGGAGGGAGGGAACCGGGGGGGGGACCGAGAGGCCCCGCCGGGCCGCGGCGGCCCCGGGAGGCGCCGCTGCTACCCGCGGGCCCCGCGGAGCCGGGGGGGCCTGGGCCAGGCCCCCCCGCGGGCGCGGCGGCGAGGCCGGAGCTGTCGGGCCGCGGAGCGGGGACGCGGCCGCCGCCGGGCCCGTGTCAACATCAACAGCGGCGCCCTCTGACCCCGCCGCCGCGCGCTTCCGCCTCGCCCGCCGCCCGCCCCCCTATTGGCCGGCGGCGCCCTCGCCGCGCCCCCATTGGCCAGAGGCCGGAGCGGAAATCCCGCCCCGCGCGGAGGCCGGGAGGGAGGGAGGGAGGGGTAGGGGGCGGGGACCGGCGTCGCCCCGGCGACGGCGCGACTGCGCGCCGATTGGGCGGGGGGCGGTGCGCGTGCGGAAGAAAGCGCGCTGATTGGGGCGAGCGCGGGGAGGCGGGGCCGCACGGGGAGCGGGCTCTGATTGGGCGGCGAGGGGAGAGGCGGGGCTCAAGGAGGGCACGGGCGGTAATTGGCTAGTTGCGGAGGCGGGAGTTAACGAAGAAGAGGGCGCTGATTGGGGACGCGGCCGGACCTCTGGGGGAGCGGACGCTGACTGGACGGTGGGGGAGAAGACGTTGATTGGCTGCCGCGGGGCTGCCAGCCTCCATCGGCCCGAGCCTAACCCCGCCCTCCCCACCCTCCCATTGGCCACGGTAGGCGACCTAATTTCCCATTGGCCGAGGAGTGGGCAGAGGCAGAGCCGAGACGGTTGGCCACGCCCCCTCGCGGTGACCCCCGACCCTGTGGATGTCAATCTCCGGGAGGCCACGCCCCCTTCCCCAACCCCCCCCTTTTTCCCGGGGGACCCAGGTGTTCGGGGACACCCCCAGGGGACCCAGGCCTTTGGGGGGACACCCCCCTCTCCCAGGGGAGCCAGGCGTTTGGCTGTCCCCCCGCCCCCCTCAGCACAGACCCACAGCTCCATTTTCACCTCCTTTATTAATTAAAACCGATCGCGTGGCCCCCATCATGAGGGGCGGGACCTGCTGCAACCCCCCCCCAGAGGGGACCCAGGCATCCGGGCCACTGTCCCTGAGCTCTTGGTGGCAACAGCGTCCTCCCGAGGGGATCCAGGCATCCGGGCCACGTCCCCATGAGACTCGGGGGACGAATTCACCCCTTGGGAAAGGGGGCTCCTGCCTGGGACCCAGGCGTCCGGGTGTCACGGAGGGGCCTTGTCAGTGGGCCTTGTGGCGGGGGCGGTCGATGGCGCGCTGGGCGGCGGTCAGGTGTCGGCAGGCGTCGGCCAGGAGGGCGACAGGCACCAGCACCCACACCCCATTGAGCCCCACGAAGTAACCCCAGAAGTAGAGGGGCCGGGGGTCGCTGTGGCTCCAGCCCGCCCGCGCCTCGGTGGCGAAGTACAGCACGTCCCCATAGAGCTGCCCTGGGCGTGGGGAGAGAGACGGCGGTCATGGAGGGATGGGGGGCGTCCCGGGAGTGCAGCCGGGCCCCCCCAGCAGCTGGACGTACCAAGGGAGACGAGGAGCTGCAGGACGTAGCGGGTTGGGTGGTGGCGGAGCAAGGCGAGGAAGGTGAGGAAGCTGAGCGGGCCCCAGGCCCAGGCTGTCACCGTCTCCATGGCAACCGTGAAGTCATCACTCCTGGAATGGGGGGGGGGGGAGGGACGGGACAGCGGGATCAGCCCGGATGCCTGGGTCCCTCGGAACCCCCCGTCCCCGCCAGCCTCCCCCGACTCACGTCATGTAGCGGCTGTCGGCTTTGGCATACTCCTTCCCTGCGGGCAGCGCGGGGTCGGCAGGGGGACCCAGGCATCTGGGGCAGGAAGGTTGCCCCACACACCCCCCCAGGGGACTCCGGCCCACCCCGTGGCCCTCCTCAGGCGTCCAGGGAACCTCCTAGTCCCCTCAGGGCGCACTGATGCCCCAGCGGACCCCTCCCCAACAGGACCCAGGTGACCAGGACCCCCCAGGGATCCCAGACTCCCCCTCGGACCACCTTTATCCCGCCCCCAGCTAACCCAGACACCCCTCAGACCCCCATTATCCCCTCCCC
>NW_026529338.1:608827-687850 GCF_028500815.1 Rissa tridactyla | reverse complement strand
GGGGGGGGCCTGCATGCGCCTCCCTCCGTTCGTTCTGTCCCACCCCCCCCCACCACCATTAATAAACGCGATGTGAAACGCTGCAGCTTGCGTCATTCGTTCTCTTTCGGGGGGGTGTGTGTGTGTGTACGCGATGACATCACGACGCAACGCACTGCCGGAGCTCGCCCGCGGCGTCCTCCGGCCCGTGACGTCACTTCCGGCAGTGTGACCCGGATGTTGTTGCCGCCGCCGCCGCCCGCAGGACGGGGACGATCGCGGCGCAGCTCCACATCCCCCGCGCGCCCGGCGCCTTCCACCGACGGGGAAGGCGCGGCGTGACGTCAGCACGGTGACGTAACACCTCCTCCTCCTCCCTCCCCTTTCCCGGTAGGGGGGCGGCGGCGGCACGATTCCCCCCCCTCCCTTGTCCCCCCCGTCGCCGTTGTGAGCCTGCGCGGAGCCTCGCCCCGCCCCCGCCATGGCGGCCGCGGGGGGCGGGGCCTCGCTGGAGGAGGAGTGCGAGGTAGTGCGCGTGCGCGTCAAGGTGAGGGGGCGGGGCCTCGCGAGGGGGCGTGGCTAATGGCCGTGGGGGCGTGGTCTGATCGCATAAGGGGCGGGGCGCCGCTTGGTGGGCGGGGCTGTCGCGGTGGGGGCGGGGCTATGGGTTACCGACCTCGGGTCGGGGGGGGGGGGTGTGTTTCCCGCCGAACGGGTCACGTGGGGGTGTGGGGGGTGGGGCTAAGGCGCTGTTGCCGCGGTGATGGGACGCGGCCGCCATTTTGGGCAGCGGGGCTTGGCGGGGGGCGGCTCCGGGACCCCACCACCCCCGTCTTGCCTCTGCCCGCAGAAGAGCGAGGGGCTGCTGCCGCCCGAGTTCCGCTCCTTCGCCGTCGACCCGCAGATCACCTCGCTGGACGTGCTGCAGCACATCCTGGCCCGCGCCTTCGACCTCCAGGGGTGAGACTGGGCCCTCCCCGCGCCCCCACCCCGGCCGCCTCATGGCCCCCCTGGGCGCGGGCCTGTCGCTGAGCCTCCCCCTCACACACCCTCAGGAAGAAGAGCTTCTCCGTCAGCTTCGCGGCCCGTGACCCCCAGGGCCAGGAAACCTTCGTGCCGCTGCTGAGCGATGGGGACCTGGCGGCCGCCTTTGCCTGCGCCCGGCCCACCCTGTGCCTGCGCCTCGATGTCCGGCCCCCCCCCGAAAGTGAGTGGGGGGTCCCCGGGGGCAGGAGGAGGAGGAGGGTGGTGGGACAGTGGGGCAGGGCCGGTGGGGGGCATTTAGGGAGGAATTTAGGAACCTGCAGCCGTACAGGTTGGGGACTGACCTGCTGGAAAACGACTGTGGGGAAAGAGAACTGGGAGTCCTGATAGGCAACAAGTTGCCCGTGGGCCGGCAGCGCGGACGAAATGGCTAATGGCATCCTGGGGGGCTTTTAGAAGAGCGTGGCCAGCAGGGGGAGGGGAGGTTCGTCCTCCCCCCTCGGCTCTGCCCTGGGGAGGCCCCGTCTGGAGCACTGGGTGCAGTTCTGAGCCCCCTCAGTTCACGACCTGGTGGAGAATGTTCCAGCAGAGGCTGCGGAGGGGAGGAAGGGACTGGGAGCATCTCCCTGCGGAGAGCCCTGGGGCCGTTTAAGCCGGAGAAGGACAAACTGAGAGAGGTTTTTATAGAATCCTACAACAGTTTGGGTTGAAAAGGACTTTCAAGCCCATCCAGTGCCATCCCTTGCCACCTCCCACCAGCCCAGGTTGCCCAAAGCCCCGTCCAGCCTGGCCTTGAACCCCTCCAGGGATGGGGCAGCCACAGCTTCTCTGGGCAACCTGGGCCAGGGGCTCACCACCCACATTTTTTTCCTAATATGTAATGTTTTTCTAGTTTAAGACTGCTGTTTTCTTATTTATCGCTTTACCAGCTTATAAAAACGAGTGCGTTATCGATGCTCAAAAAGCGTTTTTATCGATATTTAAAGGGCGGGTGGCGAGAGGATGGCGGGGGGGGGGGGCAGACTCTTTATCCCAGTGACAGGACAAGGGGCACAAACACGGGAAATTCCAGCTGAAGACGAGGAAAAACTTTTAATTTGAGGTTGCCAGAGCGCTGGAACAGGTTGCCCAGAGAGGGTGTGGGGTCTCCTTCTCTGGAGATATTCCAAACCCGCCTGGACCACCCCAGGGCGGGCGTTAGGAGGGGACCCGGGTGTCCGGGGGGGTGGGTGTCGGGGGTGCCCAGTGGAGGGACCCAGGCCCCCCCTGTGCCGCAGGCCCGCTGCTGGAGGACTGGGACATCATCAGCCCCCGGGAGGTGGCAGCGGTGGAGCCCCTCCCCGAGCGCCGCTCGCTGCTGGCCGCCGCGCTGCCCTTCACCCAGGCCCTGCTGGCGCAGGTGAGGGGACCTGGGGAGCTGGGGGGCTGAAACCTCGTGGAGCGCCCCCCTGGCCCCGCCGCCTTCACCATCCCAGTGCCCTCCCGGTGCCTTCCGGTGCTCCTAGATCCATTCAACAGCCTTTCTGTTGGCCTAGTTGCTCCCCAGTCCCCTCCGAGTGTCACTTAGTTGTCTCACAGTGTCCCCCAGTGCCCTCCCAGTGCCTCCCGGTGCTCCTAGCACCCTTTCTGTTGTCCTAGTTGTCCCCTGATCCCCTTACAGTGTCTCCTGGTTCCCTTGCAGTGCTCCCAGTTCCCTCCCAGTGTCTCCCAGCGCTCCTAGTTCCCCTCAGCACTCTTCCTATGGTCCCGGTTGTCCCCCAGTCCTCTCCCAGTGCTCCTAGTTCCCTACAGGTGGGCCCTTTCTATGGTCCTAGTTGTCCTCTAGTCCCCTCCCAGTGTCCTCTCTTCCTCGCCCAGAGCTCCCAGTTCCCTCCCAGTGCCTCCCGGTGCTCCCAGTTCCCCTCAGCACCCTTTCTGTGGTCCTAGTTGCTCCCCAGTCCTCTCCCAGTGCTTCCAGTCCCCTCCTGGTGCCCCTAGTTCCCTGCAGGTGGGCCCTTTCTATGGTCCTAATTGTCCCCTGGTCCCTTCCCAGTGTCCCCTAGTCCCCTCCCAGTGCCTCCCAGTGCTCCTAGTTCCCCTCAGGGCCCTTTCTGTGCTCCTAGTTTCCCCCACAGCCCCCTTCCAGTGTCCCCCAGCCCCTTCCCAGCGCTCCCACTTTTCCCCTGCCGTAGCTCCCCGTGTATCCAGCCCTGCCCCCCAGCGCCGGCCAGTTGACCCCTTTCCCCACAGGTGGGCCGGACGCTGGCCCGGGCGCAGGCAGCCCTGTCGTGGCCGGAGGGGTCCCCTCCCTCCCCGCTGCCGCCGCCGTCCCCCTTCGCCCCGCTGAGCGACGCCGACCTCCGCACCTACCTGGGCCCCGGCGGGCGGCTGCTGCGGCCCCACGACCTGCGCCTCCACGTCTACCACGGCGGCGTCGAGCCCGGACTGCGCAAGGTGGGTCCCCCCCAACCTCCCCACAGGTCTACCCGGGGTCCCTGACCCCCACCCCCCCCGGCCTTTTACCCAATTTTCTCCTCTCCCAGGTGGTCTGGAGGTACCTGCTGAACGTCTTCCCGGCCGGACTGTCGGGGCAGGAGCGTCTGGCTCATCTGCGGCGCAAGGCGGGCGAGTACGCAGCGTTGAAGGCTCTTCTGGCCGCCCGGGCGGCCCCGGCCGAGCTGGCTCTGGTGGGGGCCGCCGTCCGCAAGGACGTGGTGCGCACCGACCGGGGACACCCCTATTTCGGCGGCCCCGAAGACGGGCACCCCCACCTGGCCGCCCTGCAGGCTTTGCTCACCACCTTCGCCCTGGGCCACCCGCGCCTCTCCTACTGCCAGGGCATGTCGGACGTGGCCGCCCCGCTGCTGGCCGTGCTGGACGACGAGGCCCAGGCCTTCCTCTGCTTCTGCGCCCTCATGCGACGCCTCGGTCCCCGCTTCCGACCCGGCGGCCGGGGCCTGGCCCGTGCCTTCGCCCACCTCCGGCGTCTCCTGCGCCGTGCCGACCCCCCTTTTTGGGCTTTTCTGGCCGCCCGCGGCGCCCATGACCTGCTCTTCTGCTACCGCTGGCTGCTGCTGGAGCTCAAGAGGGAGTTTGCCTTCGAGGACGCTCTGCGGGTGCTGGAGATCACCTGGAGCTCGCTGCCCCCCGCCCCGCCGCCCCCCCCAGACGGCGTCCCCCTCCTGGGTGCTCCCCTGGGGCCTCGACGGGCCCGACGAGGGCTACGAGAGCGGCGTGGGCTGCGGCCACGGCCCCCGCGGCGACGGCGACGGCGGCAGGAGGAGGTGGCTGGTGGTCAAGGCAGCCACGAGGCCTGTGGGGATGGCCAGGATGGTCACAGGAGCTCCAGCGACATCCAAGATGGTTCCAAAGCCTCCACCGACATCACGGAGGTTGCCGCAAGCTCCGGCGACGACCAAGAGAAACCAAAGAGCTCCAGTGATGTCCAAGAGGGTCCTGAGAGCTCCAGGAACGTCCAGGAGAGTCCCAGGAGCTTTGGGGATGACCAGGAGGATCTTAAGAGCTCTGGCAACATCCAAGGTGGCTCCAAGAGCTCTGGGGGTGACCGAGAGAAGCCTGAGGTTTTCAGGGATGTCCAACGTAGTCCTGACGGCTCCCAGAATGACCAAAAAGATCCAAAGATCTTCTGGGATGTCCACAGTGGTGCCAAGGTCCCTGGGGATGGCCAGGGTGGCCTTAAGGTCTCTGGGGACGCCCAAAGTAGTGCTAAGGTCCCCAAAGTCTCCAGTGATGGTGGCCGACACCCTGATGGCCCCGAGGATGTTGGAGAAGACCCCGATGTCTCTAAGGGGGTTGACCAAGACCTTGGTGTTCCCAGGAAGGTCAACGAAGGTGACAATGCTCTCAAGAAGATCAGCGAACAACCAAACGTCTCCAAGGTGGTTTGTGGAGACCCTGATGTCTCCGAGAAGGCTGGCAAAGATCCCAGTGTCAGTGCTGAGCCCCACATCTCCAGGAAGATTTGCAAAGGTCACAATATCTCCAAGAAGGTACGCGGAGACCTGAACACCCTGGAAAAGGTCGGCGATAACCACAGCGGTTCCAAGAAGATTGGTGGAGATCCCTGCAAGCCCAAAGAGATTGGCAAAGACCCCAAAGAGGTCGGTGAAGACCCCAAGGCCCCCAAAGAGATGAGTGATGTCCTCAAAGAAGTTGGCGACACCCCCAGCTCCCCCAGAGAGGTTGGTGAAGACCCCGAAGAGGTATGTGACGAGCCCAGTGTGGGCAGGGAGGCCGCTGACGCCACCGAGGACCCCTGGGGGGGTGGTTGGGCCTGGGAGGACTCGTGCTCCTCTTCGTCCTCCTCCTCATCCTCCTCCTCATCCTCGGAGGAGGAGTTGGGTCTGGAGGATGACGGGGCGCCCCTGCCGCCGCCGGAGGAGCTGGGGCAGGGGAACCCCTTCCTCCTCTTCCTCTGCCTGGCCATGCTGCTGGAGCAGCGGGAGGCTGTCATGGCACGGGCCGGGGACTACAACGAGGTGGCCATGCACTTCGACCGCCTGGTGCGGCGTCACCACCTGCCCCGCGTCCTGCGCCGCGCCAAGGGGCTCTTCGCCCGCTACCTGGAGGGCTGGGGGGGGGCACCCCCGGGGGGACCCACCACAGGCTAGGGATGCTGGGGGGGCTGGGGGTGGCCCAGGGGCCCTGCGGGGATGTGGGGGACAATGTGGGGACCCCATGGACACCACATGGGGACCTGTAGGTCCTCTTTGGGGTCCCCTAGGCCACCATGGGGAGCTGTAGGTCAACAGGGAGACATGTGAGGCAGTGTGGCGACCCCATAGATCCCGTGTGGGGACCTGTAGGTCCTCTTTGGGGACTCCTAGGCCACCATGGGAAGCCCTAAGTCAATGCTGGGGACCTGTAGGTCCTCTTTGGAGACCCCTAGGCCACCACAGGAAGACCTAGGTCAACGTGGAGACCCATAGGACAATGTAGGGACCCCATAGACACCATGTGGGGACCAGTAGGTCCCCTTTGGAGACCCCTAGGCCACCACAGGAAGACCTAGGTCAACGTGGAGACCCATAGGACAATGTAGGGACCCCATAGACACCATGTGGGGACCAGTAGGTCCCCTTTGGAGACCCCTAGGCCACCACAGGAAGACCTAGGTCAATGTGGAGACCCATAGGACAATGTAGGGACCCCATGGACACCATGTGGGGACCAGTAGGTCCCCTTTGGAGACCCCTAGAGCACCATGGGGAGCCCTAGATCAACATGGGGGTGTGTGGGACAGCATGGGGACCCTGTAGACATCCCCAGGGACACATAGGTCCTCTCTGGGGACCTGCTGACCACCATGGGGACCCCTAGGTCAATGTGGGGACCTGTAGGGCACCATGGGGACTGTAGGTCCTCTTTGGGGACACAGAGGCCAACGTGGGAATCTATAGGGCACTGTAGAGACCCCACAGACACCGCATGGGGACCCATAGGTCCCTTCTGGGGACTCGTAGAACAGCACAGGGACCCCATAAGTGTCCCGTAGGTCACCATGGGGACCTATAGGCCAACATAGGGGCTCCAGAGACACCCCTGGGGACCTATAGGTCGACTTAGGGACCCCATAGATCCCCCTTGGGGACCCCTTAGACCCCTGTAGGCGTCCCGATATAGACCAGTATGAACCACTACAATGTCCCAGCTGGGAACTCCTGGATCTACGTTGTCTTGGGCCAGACCAGTATGGACCAGGAAGGGTCTGGGGGCCCAACTGGGAGCCCCACGTATGCATCGCCTTGGGTCGGAGCAGGATGGACCAGTACAGCATCCCAACTGGGACTGCCGCCTTGACACGGCCTTCAGCCATCCCAGTGCGGAGCAGGATGGACCAGTACAGCAGCCCAACTGGGAGCTCTTCACCCGCGTGGCCTTGCCTCTCCCAGTATGGACCAGCATGCACCAGTACAGCATCTTGCCCGGGATCTCTTCACCCGTGTGGCCTTGCGTCCTCCCAGTACGGACCAGTATAGCATCTCACCCAGGATCTCTTCACCCGCGTGGCCTTGTGTCCTCCCAGTATGGACCAGTATGGACCAGTAAAGCATCTCGCCCGGGATCTCTTCACCCGCGTGGCCTTGCGTCCTCCCAGCATGGACCGGTAGGGCGCCCCGACTGGGATCTTAATGCACAGATGGGTTCTCCCAGTACGGACCACTGCGACCCAGTTCCTGCCCGCCCCCCCCCCCCCCCCCGCCATCCTGGGTGCCTTCTCACCCTCCTCCTTATTTATTGCCCCCCTCCCTTCCCCCCCCCGGGGGGGACCCAGGTGTCCGGGGATCTGTGAGGTGCCGAAGACGCGAATAAACCTGACGCCCGTGATTCTCGTTTGGGGGCTCCCCGTGTGGACTGGGAAGGGATGTGGGGGGGTCTGGTTTGGACTGGGGAAGGGAAACGGGGCTCCCAGCGTGAACCGAGGGTCTCCCAGTTCGGACTGGGGAAGGGTAAGGGGTGTCCCAGTCCCTACTGGAAAGGGATAGAGGCTCCCGCTATGGGCTGGGAAGGGGCCGGGGTCTCCCGGTGCGGACTGGGAAGGGATTGCAGTTCCCAGTCTGCGTGAGGGAGGGGCTGCGGGCTCTCGGTACGAACTGGGGAGCTCCCAGTATGGACTGGGAAGGGGCTGCGCTCTCCATTGCGGCGGGGGAATGGGAGGTGCCCGGACGCCTGGGTCCCCAGTTTGTCCAGGGGCGGGACAGGCCAGTACTGGGATCTTCCCAGTATCCCCAGTTTTAGTCCCGTTGCTGCCTGCATTGGCTGGGGCTGCTCCCAGTTCCCCCAGTCCCCTTCCAGTTCCTCCCAGTTCCCCCCCGGTGCCTCCCGTTTCTTCCCGGCGTGCCCAGTTTCAGCCCCGTCGCTGCCTGTGTTTGCAGAGAGGCTGCTCCCAGTCTGTCCCCGGTCCCTCCCGGCTCCCCTCCGTCCTCCCCAGTCCCTCCCAGTTACCCCAGTTCCCCTTCCCAGTTCCTCCCAGCCCGGAGGTGACGTCCCTGCCACCGCAGGGCCCTGGGTGCTTCCGGGCGGAAGAGGCCCTTGCGAGGCACCCAGGCGTTTGGGGGGGGACCCAGGCGTTCAGGGGGGACCCAGGCGTTGGGGGGATGAGCCGGGGGAGTCGCGGGGGGGGCGCCCCGGGGGGCGACAACGTCCCCTCGGAGCTGCTGCAGCAGCAGGAAAACCTGCGGCTCTTCGAGCTCCTGGGCCGGAAATGTGTGGTGAGGGGCCGGGGCGGGGGCGCCTGGGGGGGGGGCCGATGGGGGGGTCATGGGAGGCTGGAGGGTTGTGGGGGGGGAGCTGGGGGTCCTGGGTGGCCCTGAGGGGGATTTGGGGGGGGCCATCAGGGGCCTGGAGGGGGGAACTGGGGGTCCTCGGGGAGCCCTGAGGGGGATTTGGGGGGGGGGGGGGCGCTTCTGCTCCTTGGGGTGCTAATGGGGGTCTGGAGGAGTCTCGGGGGGGGGGGGGGGGGGTCCCCATGAGGGCCTGGAGGGGCCCCGAGGGGGATCTGGGGGGGGCACTTGTGGGCCTGGGGAGGCTACTGGGGGTCTGGAGGGGTCGTGGGGGGGTCCCATGAGGGCCTGGGGGGGGGGCCCTGAGGGGTATTCGGGGGGGGGGGAGGGGCACTGGGGGCTCCTGGGGGTCCGTCGAGTGGTTTGGGGGGGGGTGGGGGGGGGGTGTGTCTGGGGGGGTGTCTGGGGGGCCGATGCCCACGGTGTCCCCGCAGACGCTGGCGACGGCGGTGGCGCAGCTGGTGGTGGCGGAGCCGGGGGGGCCCTGGGCCAAGAGGGGCTGCGGCGTCGCCTGCCTGGTGCGGGACAGCCCCCGCCGCTCCTACTTCATCCGCCTCTACGGGCTGGGCGTGAGTGCGGGGCCGGGGGGGCGGTCCCCGGGGGTCCCGGAGGTCAGGGAGTCCCTGGGGGTCCCGGGGTCGGGGGGGTCCCTGGGGGTCGGGGGGTCCCCGGGAGTCAGGGGGGCTCAGGGGGTCCCCGGGAGTCCTGGGGTTGGGGGTGTCCCTGGGGGTCGGGGTGTCCCTGGGGGTCGGGGGGGTCCCTGGGGGTCGGGGGGTCCCGGGGAGGTCCCTGGGGGCCTCTGGAGGTCCCTGAGGGTGCCTCGGTGTTGGGGGTTCCCTGGGGGTCCTGGGGTTGGGGGGGGGGGTTTGGGGGTCAAGAGGGGTCCTGGGGGGGTGTCTCTTGGGGTCAGGGGGTCCCCGGGGGTCCCTGCGGGTCGGGGGGGGCCCCTATATGTGTGTGTCCCCCCCAGGCCGGCTGCCTGTGGTGGGAGCAGGAGCTGCAGGGGGGGATGGGCTACGCCGCCCCCACCCCCTTCTTCCACACCTTCGCCTGCCACGTGAGTGGGCGGGGCCAGGGGGGCGGGGCCACGGGAGGGGGCGGGGCCACGGAAAGGGGGTGTATATATGGGTCTTTGTGGGCGTGGCTTAAGGGCGGTGGGCGGGGCTGGGGGTGCGGGAGGGGGCTAAGAGCGTTGGGGCGGGGCTGAGAGCATGTGGGCGGGGTTGGGGCACGTGGGAGGAGATAAGGGGGCGGGGCTGGCGGCAGGTGGGCGGGGCCGGCTACCCGTGGGCGTGTCCCTCGGGGAGCCGGCCCCCTGATTGGCTGCGCAGGAGGGCTGGGCGGGGCTGAACTTCGCGGACGAGGGGGAGGCGGCCGCCTTCGAGGGGCGCGTGCAGGAGCGGCTGCGCCGGCGCCAGCAAAGGGCGGGTGAGAGCGCAGCCCCCACAATGCACCGGGGCGGCCCCAACGGCACCCACAATGCACCGGGGCGGCCCCCCACAACCACCCACAATGCACCGGGGCTGCCCTAAAACCACCCACAATGCACCGGGGCGGCCCCGACGGCACCCACAATGCACCAGGGTGGGCCCCCCGGTGACCCCCGGCCCCCCCCGCTCACCCCCTCTCCCTTCTCCCCCCCCAGAGAAGCGTCAGCTCCCGCCCCCCGCCGCCCCCCGGCGATGGTGAGTCCCCCCCGGCCTGGGGGCTTCAGGGGAGGGTTGACAGGGGGCAGAGCCGGGGGGACACAAGGGGACACTGACACCCCCTGTCGTCCCCCCCACAGAGCGCCGTGGGAGCCTGTCCCGGACCCCCACGGCCACCACCGATGGCAGCAGTGAGTGCCTGCCCCATAGCGGGGTCCCGCAGCCCCATAGCGGGGTCCCACTGCCCCACAGAGATGTTCTCACCTGGGTCTTGCCCCTCACAGCCCCCCCGCTGCCAGCCGTGCCCATCGCCAACCCTGACATCACGGCATCCCGCTACCGGGGGCTGCCCAGCCCCACGGGACCCGCTGCGGGACCCACGGCGGGACCCACAGCGAGCCCCACCACCGGGGAGCAGAAGAAAGGCCGCAAGAAGATCTCCAAAGCTGACATTGGGCCCCCTCCGGCTTCAAGTGGGTCTGGGGGGGGGGGATGTGTGGGGCGGAAGGGACTCTGCCATATGTCGGGGGGCACTTATGGGTCCAGCCGTGGGGCAAGAGACCCCTCACTGTCCTTTTTACCCCTCCAGCATGTCGGTCACATCGGCTGGGACCCGAACAACGGCTTTGATGTAGGTGTCTCCTCTGTGTGCGTGTGTCCCCCCCCACCGTGTCCCCCCCCGCCCCGGCTGCGGGGCGGTGACGCCGTGGGGGTGACGCCGTGGGGGGTGCCGTGGCAGGTGGCGGCGCTGGACCCGGCGCTGCGGGCGCTCTTCGCCCAGGCCGGCATCAGCGAGGCGCAGTTAGCCGATGCCGAAACCTCCCGCCTCATCCACGACTTCATCCAGGGCCAGGGGGGGCTGCAGGCCGTGCGGGAGGAGATGCGCCGGCAGGGTGAGCCCCCCCCCCCCCCACACCCCGGCCCCTATAGACACCCCCCGGCCCCTATAGGGGCCATACACACTCCCTCCCCCCCTCCCAGCCCCGCCTGGGCATTATGGCATCCATATGCCCGCCCCCGGCAAAGACTTCTAGGGGCCTCTGCACCCCCTCAGTTATAGGGTCTATATGATCCCCCCCCCCATATAGGATCCATGTGACCCCCCCCTCCCCGTTATAGGATCTATGTGACCCCCCCACGATACGGTCCACGGACGCCATGTTATTGCAGGGTACATACAGCGCCCCCCCCCCGGATCATTACAGGGTCCATACATTCCCCTCCCCAGTATAGGGGCCATACAGGCCCCCGATGGTCCCCCCAGATCCATACAGCCCCCCCATTACAGGCTCCATACATTGCCCCCCCCCCCCCCCCCCCCGCCCCGGGCACTCATTAAAGCACTAATTACCGTCTCTCTTCCCCCCCCCCCCAACAGGTCCCCTCCCCCGCCGGGCCGGGGGAGCACCCCGCCCCCCCCTCCCCCCGCCGGCCCCCCCCGCGGCCGCTCGGGGCCGCTGCCGCCACCCCCCCCTCAAGGGGGCCCCCCGCCCCCCCCCCGCGCCGGCCCCCCCGCGCCGGCCCCGCCCACGCGCCCCGCGGCCCCGCCCCCTCCCCGCGGCCCCCCCCTCCCGGAGGCGCCGCCGCCCCGCCACCGCCCCCCCCGCCCCCCCCACCCCCCCCACCCTCCGGAGGCGGCCCCCCCGCGCCCCCCGCGCCCCCCGGCCCGGGGGGCTCTGCTGGACCAGATCCGCCAGGGCGTGACCCTCAACAAGGTCAGTGGGAGCGGGGGGGGCGTCATTGCGGGGGGGGGGGGGGGGGGGCGGTCCATGATCTGGGGGAGCTGGTGGGGGGGTCCCTCGTGATCCTCTGGGACGGGGGGGTGTCCCATGATCCTCTGGGGCTGGTAAGGGGGGGGCCCAGCATCATCTGGGGGGCAGTTTTGGGGTGGGGGGGGGGTCCCATGGTCCTCTGGGGCTGGGGGGGCGGGGGCCAGCATCCTCTGCGGGGGTCCCCCCTAATCCTTTGGGGTGGGGGGGTCCCATGATCCTCTGCTGTGACTCTGCGGGGGGGGTGGTGTGGGGGTCGTGATCCCCACTGGGGGGGGGGGGGGGGGGCAGCCCTGACCTCCCTCTCCATTCCTCCCCCCAGACCCCCGAGACCCCCGAGGGCGGCGGCGGCAGCCCCATGGCGGGGGGGCCTGGTGGGGGCCCTGATGGACGTCATGCAGAAGCGCAGCCGCGTCATCCACTCCTCGGGTGAGCCCCCCCGCCCCCGCGATCCCCCCACGGCGGGGGGGGGGGGGGGGGGCACCCCGCGCCCCCTCCCTTCCCCCGAGCATCCCCCCTGAGCCCCCCCCTCTTTTTCCCTCAGACGAGGGCGAGGAAGGCGAGGAGGAGGACGAGGACGACGAATGGGACGACTGAGCTTCCCCCGCCATTTGCCCCCTATTTGCCCCCCAACCCCCCACATTTGCCCCCTATTTGCCCCCCATTCCCCGCCCCCGCCCCCCCCCCCCCCCCAGCAAACCCCAAATAAAGGCCATGACACCCGTGACCGACCCAGCTGGTTAATTACCGCCGTTAACGATTAATGAGCCCTCAATGAGCCGCGCAGCCGCCCTGATGGGAGGAAGCCGGGAGGGTGAGGCGGGAACGGCCCGTTCCCGGGGCCGGGACCGACGCGGGGGGATAGTCCCCGCCGGCTGAACGCGGTCGGATCCGTCGGAGCGGCGCGGAAATGGGTTAAAACCGGCGTTTTTCGGGGCGAAGGGCTCCCGCGCGGGGCCCGCCGGGAGTATGCAAATGAAGCGCCGCTACCGCCAATGGGAGCCGGGCGCGGGGGCGGAGACGGGAGTAGGTCCCGCCCCCTCCCACACGCGCTGCTTGTCGGGCGGAAGTGGAAAAAAAAGAAAAAAATAAAAAAGGGGAAAAAGGGAAGAGGAAGAAAGAAAAAAAAAAAAAAAAAGCGAAGCGGCAGAAAATGGCGGAAAATTTAAAAGGTGCGCGCGGGGCGGGGGGGGGTGAGGGGCCGGCGAGCGGCGGCGCGCGGCGCTTCCCGCCCTTTTCTGAGGGGGCGCGCGGCGACCGTTGGCGGCGCGAGGGCGGTGGGGGAAAGGGGGGGGGGATTCCGGGGTTGGAGGGTGTCGGTTCTGGGGGAGTTTTGGGGGCATCTGGGTGCCGGGGGGGGGTGTCTCGGGACCTCGTTGGGGAGTCTGGGCTCCGGGGGGGGGGGTGTTCGGTGCTGAGGGGAGCTTGGCCCGGCGGGAAAGCGGGGGGGTGTGTCTCGGTTCTGGGGGGGTTTGGGTGCGGGGGGGGTGGTCTTGGTGCTGGAGGGGGTGTCTGGGCGCCGGGGGGGGTCGGTGCTGGGGGAGTTTTGGGGGACTCTGGATGCTGGGGGGGGGGGGGGGGGTGTCTCGGTGCCATGTGGGGTGTCTGGGCAATGGCGGGGAGCGTTCGGTTCTGAGGGGATCTCGGTGCTGGGGGGGGGGTGTTTGGGTGATGGTGGGGCTTGGCCCTGAAGGAAAGGGGTGTCTGGGCGCTGGGGGTGGTGTTCAGTTCCGGGGGGGGCGGTGGTGGTGGTGCTGGGGGGGTTGTCTGGGTGCTGGAAGGGCGGGGGGTCTTGGTGCTGTTGGTGCCTGGGGGGGTTCTTGGCTCTGGGGTGTCCAGCGTCCCCCGCGCTGGTAACGTTCCCCTTTGTGTGTGTGTGTCCCCCCCCCCGCCCCCTTCCTTCACAGGCTGCTCCGTCTGCTGCAAGTCATCGTGGGGGGGCCTGCGGGAGCTGTGCCGGCTGCGGGGGCTGCGGTGCCGGGCGCTGGGGGTCACCCGCCGCAACCTGGGGGAGTTCGAGGTGGAATATCTCTGCGACTACAAGCGCGTGAGGGTGAGTGCGGGGGGGGTCCGGCCCGGGGGCGGGGGTGTGGGATGGACACGACACTGGGGGGGGGGGTCCGGCCCCAGGGACGGGATGGACACGACACCTGAGCTCAGGAGGGGGGGACACTGAGGCCCTGGGCGCTGCCATCCCCCACTGCCCTGGGTGACAAATGGGGACCCTTTAACGTCGCCACGACCCCCTGGCTCAGGGGGGTCCCTCGCAGCCCCTGGACACCGGGGTCCCTTGTCAGCCTGAGTGTCCCCTTTAATGTCAAGGAGGGGTGTCCCTTGTTGCTTTAAGTGTCCCTTTTAATGTCCCTGGGTGCCCAGGACCCCCCCCACAGCCCCCAGACACCGGGGTCCTTTGTCACCCTGAGTGTCCCCTTTAGTGTCCCTGGTTCCCTTCCCCCCGCCTCATGAGCCCCCCCAGGGACGCCGAGGTCCCCTGTCACCCTGAGCGTCCCCAGCTGCCTGGGCTTCCCACGGAGCCCACCCCCGGGTGCTCCCCTGTCCCAAAGAGCCCCCCCAAACAGCCCACGTCCGTGTCCTCCCCTACGTGTCTCCCTCTCCCCAACAGGACGAGGAGTTTTACCTGGTGAAGTGGCGGGGGTACCCCGAGGCCGCCAACACCTGGGAGCCCCGCAAGAACCTGCGGTGCCGGGGGCTGCTGAAGCAGCTGCACCAGGACCTGGCCCATGCCCCCGGGGGGCCGGTACGTCCCGGCCCCCGGGGACTGCCCGCCCGCGCCGCCTCCTACCTGGTGCAGAAAGCAGAGCAGCGCCGGGCCCTGCGGTGCTGGGAGCGGCTCCTCAACAGCACCCGCAGCCACCGGGGCCGCATCGTGGTGGAAAACGAGGTGGATTTGCATGGGCCCCCCCGGGACTTCGTTTACATCAACGAGTACAAAGTGGGGGCCGGCATCACCCTGACGCCGGTGGCGGTGGGCTGCGAGTGCCGCGACTGCTTGGCGGAGGCGGCGGGGGGCTGCTGCCCGGGTGCTTCCCACAACAAATTCGCCTACAACGAGTCGGGGCAGGTGCGGATCCGGGCTGGGCTGCCGATCTACGAGTGCAACTCCCGCTGCCGCTGCGGCGCCGACTGCCCCAACCGCGTGGTACAGAAGGGGATCCGCTACGACCTCTGCATCTTCCGCACGGGCAACGGCCGCGGATGGGGCGTCCGCACCCTCCAGCGCATTCGCAAGAACAGCTTCGTCATGGAGTACGTGGGAGAGGTGAGAGGGCGTGGTTTGGGTGCGGTGTGGGTGTGGCAGGGCTCCGCTCCACCTCCCTTTACACCCTCCCCCCGCCCCAGATCATCACCTCCGAGGAGGCGGAGCGGCGGGGGCAGGTGTACGACCGGCAGGGAGCCACCTACCTCTTCGACCTGGACTACGTGGAGGACGTTTACACCGTGGACGCCGCCCACTACGGCAACATCTCCCACTTCGTCAACCACAGCGTGAGTGGGTGGGGCCGGGGCGGGGCCCGGGAGGGGGCGGGGCCTGCTGCAGCTCCACCCACTGCGGGAACAGCCCCCCTCAATGCCTTCAATCACGGCGGGAGGGGGCGGGGCCTGCTGCAGCCCCGCCCACAGTGGGGACAGCTGCCCAATGGGTTCAATCACGGTGGGAGGGGGCGGGGCCTGCTGCAGCTCCGCCCACGGTGGGGACAGCTGCCCAATGGGTTCAATCATGGTGGGAGGGGGCGGGGCCTGCTGCAGCTCCGCCCACGGTGGGGACAGCTGCCCAATGGGTTCAATCATGGTGGGAGGGGGCGGGGCCTGCTGCAGCTCCGCCCACAGTGGGGACAGCTGCCCAATGGGTTCAATCATGGTGGGAGGGGGCGGGGCTTGTCCGGGGGCGGGGCTTGGTGCCGCTCCACCCATGTGGGAACTTCCCCCCCTTCTGAGGGGGGCCTGGGGCGGGGCTTGCAGTAGCCCCGCCCATCACAGTGTGAGGGGCGGGGCTTTACCCGGGGGCGGGGCTTCCGCAGGGCACCACCCACTCAGGCAGCACCTCCTGGCTGCTCCCTGCACAGGCTCGGGCAGTGTTTGCTGGGGACACGCCCCCGCCTCCGTGGCCACACCCAGCCACACCCCACCCCCCCTCATTCTCCACTCCCCCCCCCCCCCCTCCTCCAGTGCGACCCCAACCTGCAGGTCTACAACGTCTTCATCGAGAACCTGGACGAGCGGCTGCCGCGCATCGCCCTCTTCGCCACCCGCCCCATCCGTGCCGGCGAGGAGCTCACCTTCGACTACAACATGCACGGTACCGACCCACGGCGCCTCCTCCTGCCCCACGGCGCCTCCCTCCTGCCCTATAGCTGCCACACAGCCACCCCCCAGCCACTGTCCCTGCCCCTCAGTTGCCCCACAGTGCCTCAGCACCTCCTCCTGCCACACAGCCACCCCCCAACCGGTGTCCCTGCCCCTCAGCTGCCCCATGGCACCTCCTCCTGCCCTATAGCTGCCCCATGGCCACCCCACAACCAGCGTCCCTGCCCCACAGGGTCTGTCCCTGCCCCACAGGGTCTGTCCCTGCCCCATGGCATCTCCCCTTGCTCCTCAGCTGCCCTGTGGCACCTCACCCTGACCCACAGCTACCCCACAACCAGTGTCCCTGCCCCACGGGGTCTATTCCTGCCCCACAGCACATCTTCCCCTCACCACACAGGACAGCCATGGGGTACGTGGGAGGGTGGGGGCGTCACCAGCCCCTCACACGCTACCCCCCCCCCTTTTCCCCCCCTCCCAGTGGACCCAGTGGATGCCGAGAGCACCCGCATGGACTCCAACTTCGGGCTGGCGGCGGGGGGCCTGGGGGGCTCCCCCCGGCCCGGGGCCGCATCGAGTGCAAGTGTGGGGGCCGCCGCCTGCCGCAAGTACCTCTTCTGAGCCAGAGAGCGCCGGGTGCAAACACGCTTGTTGAACGCAGCCGGGGTCTGTGCTGTGCCGGGGGTGACACGGAGGGGACACGTTGTGGGGGGTGGGGGGGGTGGGGGTGCGTCAGGCGTGCTGGCGGCGCCAGACGATGACGGTGCCAGGCGGCGTCGCTGGAGGCCAGCAGGCTCTCGTCGCAGTTGAAGGCGACGGCCAGCACAGCCCCGCCGTGGCCCTGCAGTGTGTTGACGGTGGCCCGCGCCGCCCGGCCCACGTCGAAGAAATGGACGCAGGCGTCCTCGCTGCCTGTCACTGTGGGGACAGGGAAGGCTTTGGGGAGGGGAAAGAAAATGCGTAGAGCTGCCCCCCCTGCCCCCGTCCCCTCTGGCTGCAAGGTGCTGTGGGACCGATCCCCCTACCCACAGGCTCCCCCCCACTCACCCCAGCCCCCCACATGCACCCACAAACACCCCCCGCCCCCCTCATGCCCCCACCTACCCACGCAGGCGCCCTGACGGAAGGACATGAGGGGGCAGAAGCAGCTGCGCAGGGGCTGCTCCCGGTGCCGCGTGGGGAAGCTGCGCCGCAGCCGCAGCCCCGGTGCCCCGGAGCCCTCCTCCTCCACCACCCTGGGGGGGACAGAGGGGGACAGTGAGCCCCACGGCCACCCCTACAATCCCCCCCCGCCCCCTTCGCAGTCCCCCGACCCCCCCCCCGCCTCGCACCGGAATAGCAGCAGGCGGTCGGGGCAGGCGTTGACCAGCAGCGAGGGGTCGGGGGCTTCGCGGCTGGCCCAGGCGCGGGCTGAGAGGGAGGTGATGGAGCCACCGGCCTGCACCACGACCCGCGAGGCCTTCGTCAGCCGCCCTGGGGAGGCGGGGGGGAGACAAGGGTGGGGGGTCAGCACACCCCATATTGCTTCCCGGCGCCCCCCACCCCTGTCACCCGCTCCCCCCTTTCCCTGTGCCGTACCGGTGGCGGGGTCGCAGAGGAAGGAGGAAACGGAGCCGCGGTCGTCGCCGGCCCAGAGGACGCGTCCGGGGGCATCAAAACAAAGCGCCAGCACCCGCCCGGGCAGCCGCCCCGCGCCCCCCCGCGCTGCCTTCCCCGTCGAGATGTTCACCACCCGCACCATGTGCCGGGCGCTGCCCACCTGCGGATGGGGCGGCATGGGATACACGGGGGATGTGCCCCTGCGTGTCCCCCCCACCCCCCTCGAGGGGGTCACCGGGGGCTGCTGTGCTGGAGGGACACGTGTAGGACGGGGCTACGGGAGCAAGGCATGCGCCGAGGAGGCCTGGGGGGACGCAGGGGGGGTCCTGGGGGACTGCAAGGGGACGTAGAGGGATCCTGGGGGGCTGTCAGGGGGTGCAGGGGGGGCCTGGGGGCCACAGAGGGACATAGGGGGATCCTGGGGGGCCGTGAGGGGGTGCAGGGGGGACCTGGGGGGCCACAGAGGGACGTAGGGGGATCTTGGGGGGCTGTGAGGGGGTGCAGGGGGGTACTGCGAGGCCACAGAGGGATGTAGCGGGGGGGCCACGAGGGGACATAGAGGAGTCCTGGGGGGCCATGAAGGGATGCAGGGAGGGGCCTGGGGGGCCACAGAGGGACATAGGGGGATCCTGGGGGGCCGGGAGGGGGTGCAGGGGGGGCCTGGGGGCCCACAGAGGGACATAGGGGGATCCTAGGGGGCCGTGAGAGGGTGCAGGGGGGGCCTGGGGGGCCACAGAGGGACGTAGGGGGATCCTAGGGGGCCGTGAGAGGGTGCAGGGGGGGGCCTGGGGGGCCACAGAGGGACGTAGGGGGATCCTGGGGGGCCGTGAGGGGGTGCAGGGGGGGCCTGGGGGGCCACAGAGGGACATAGGGGGATCCTAGGGGGCCGTGAGAGGGTGCAGGGGGGGCCTGGGGGGCCACAGAGGGACGTAGGGGGATCCTGGGGGGCTGTGAGGGGGTGCAGGGGGGTACTGGGGGCCACAGAGGGACGTAGAGGGATCCTGGGGGGCTGTGAGGGGGTGCAGGGGGGGCACAGAGGGACACAGGGGGATCCTGGGGGGCCATAAGCATACGTAGGAGGGTCCCGATGGCATCACTGTTGATGGTGAGGGGGTGTTTGAGGGGACAGGAGGAGCAGGGGGGGCCCCACGTTGCGCTGAGGGGCCCCAGGGGGGTGTGGGGGCGGGTCCTGGCGGGTAAGGGGGTGCGTCACTGACCACGGTGAGGTTGTTGTTGAGCGGCTGGAAGGCGCAGCAGAGCAGGGCGGCGCCGTCGGGGGTCGGGGACGCGTCGGATGCAGCGCCCGTCGGCGGGGGGCCCAGAGCCGCAGGGTGCCGTCCAGGGAGGCCGAGACCAGGACGTCGTTGGAAAGGGACCAGGCGAAGTCGGCGACGCCGCCCCCAGTGGCCCCGCAGCACCTGCAGCACCGCCGGCGGCCCCGGCGCCAGCCGACACACCGAGATGGTGCCGTCCAGCGAGCAGCAGGCCAACAAGTGACGGTCGTCGTGGGCAAACTGCACCTTCGGCACTAGCCGGACAACGGGGCGCCATCAGCACGAGCAGCCGGGGCAGGGGGGGGAGCACCCACCGCCCCACATCACCTCCCCGCCCCCCCAGGTTACCGGCGCTGTCGGTGTGCTGGTCGAAGACGTGATAGACGCCAGCGAAGGCGTAGTTCTCGCTCAGTGTCGTGTCGCCGGCCATGGCACGGCTCGCCTCTGCCAGCGGCGTCGGCACCACCCCGGGGGGGCTGCGGAACGAGGCGTCTGGGTGTCAGAACGCTGCCGTCCCCTCCCGTCCCCCACCGGCCTCCGGCACCCACCGACCCCCAGGGGACCCAAGTGTGCTCACCGCTCATCGGGAGGCCCCGCGGGGGGACCCCGGCGTGGGAGCCACGGCTGAGGGAGCGCCGGTGTCCACGGGCCACACGCGGGTCCTCCTCGAAATCCTGGGGGAAGGACGCAGCGCTGGGGACCCCCCCCAACGCGCAGCCCAGGGAAGTACCGGGACCCCCAAAACAGGTGCTGGGACCCCACAGCCTCCCCTAGACGGGTGCTGCAGCACTGGCGATAGGTGCTGAGACCCCCCCCAGCTCCTCCAAAGTGGGTGCTGGGACCCCCCCAGCCCCCCAAAACAGGAGCTGCAGCTCCCAGGAGCACTGCCATGACCCTGCAGCGCCCCCCCCACCCCCGCCGGCCAAGCTTCTCACCCCCGGGGAAAGTCTCGCAGCCCCCGTCTCCCCCGTGTTCCCCCCACGGCTGTTACCTCCATGCGGTCCAGGGTGGTGCGGCTGGCACGGAGGGCGCTGCTGCTGTGGGCTCGGCAGCTGCTCTGCTCGGAGAGGGCCCCGTAGCGCTGGGCCAGCAGCCGGGTGCGCACTCCGCAGGTACCAGCGCCGGGTGGCCCCCTCCAGTGTCCCCCCCCTGAGCTTGCTCCCGCAGCAGCTGGCTGCGGCGCCGCACGTACTGCGTCCGGAACTGGGGCCAGCGGGGCGTGCGGTAGGCCGCGTACCTGGCGGGGGGGACACACACACCGTGGGGAGGGCCCCCCGCACCTGTGGCAGCTTGGCACGGCGTGACGGGGAGAGGGGGAGAGGGGGGAGGCAGGTGGCACCATGCAGTGTGTTGGGGGGGTAGATGCAGGGATGTGTCATGGGCCCAGGTGCCCCCCCCCCCCCCCCCGCCAAGAGATCCAGGTATCAGGATCCTTTCCCAAAAGGGACCTGGGCATCAGGATCCCCCCCTCAAAGGGACCCGGGCATCAGGATCCCCCCCCAAAAAGGGACCCGGACACCATTATCTCCCCCCCAAAAGAAACCTGGACAGCAGAATTCCCCCAAAAAGGTACCCGGACATTAGGATCCCCCCCCAGAAGGGACGTGGACACCAGCATCCGCTGCCAAAAGGGACCAGAGCATCGGGATCCCCCCCAAAGGCACCTGGGCATCAGGGTGTCCTCCCTGACAGGGACCCGGGCCGTGTCCCCCCACCAAACGGGACCCGCCGTCAGTGTCTCCCCCCGCCGGGGGCTCACCTGGCATCCACGGCGAGCACCTGCTGCCAGACGGCGGCCATGGCGGCGGCGGCCGCCCCAGGGGGGCCCTGGGGGGGAGAGGGGGAGAAGCGGGGTAAGGCCGGGCGCGGGGCCCGCTGTCAGCCGGGGAGGGCGGGCCGGGGGAGGTCCCTGCGGGGGCCCGAGCGGCGGTACCTGCCCTTCCCGCTCCACCTCCGTCCCCTGCCGCCGCCGCCAGGTCCCCTCCGGGCCGGGCGGGCCCGGCCCCGCTCCCCGCCCCTCCCAAATGGCGGCCGCCGCCTCACGCCAAAATGGCGCCGGGCGTCGCCTTGGTGACGGCGCGCGGCGGGGGGCGGGGCCCTTCCCCGGGACACGGGGCGGGGATTGGCGGAGACGGCCACGGAGGGCGGGGCGTCTCCTCTTCCTCTATGCTGCTTCCGCCTTCCTAGCCCTCCCTGGTTACCGGCCGCTCTGCCCAGGCCCCTCGCTTACCCTAGGTCCTCCCGCGCCGCCGCGCTTGACGGCAGCCCCCCCCCAGTTTGCGATAGTTTGCGATGGGCGGCCGGCGCGCTTTACGGTAGAGGCGGCTTGCGGTGTGTGGGCCGGGGACTGCAGGGGGCTCGGGGGGGCCCCGCTGCCGTCGCCGGCTCTCCGTGACACCCCTCCCGTCCCATCCCCAGGCGCCGTCCCAGTGCCCCGGCGATGGCAGCATGCCGCTGGCCGTGAGCTGGCCCTTCCCCGCGGGGCCGCCCCTGCCCTGGGCGCTGGCCAGCCGCCTCGTCACCGGCCTGGTGGGCACCTACAGCTGCGTCTGGACCCGTGAGTGTGTGTGTGTGTGTGTCCCCCTCGCCCCCCTCCCCCGGGGCCCCGGTAGCGGCCGGGGGGGGCGGAGGCGGCTGGAGGTGGGGGGTTGGGATGTTGCGGGGGGGGGGGGGGGGGCTTTCGCCGTGCCCCCAGGCCCCCGTTGTGTCTCCCCCCCCCCCGCCCCCCCGCAGGGTACCTGAACCGGCTGCGGGTGCACAACGGCGAGGTGCTGCACGAGCTGGTGGAGCGGCGGGGGCCCCGCACCCCCCTCCTCACCCTCGCCAACCACCAGTCCTGCATGGACGACCCCCACCTCTGGGGTATGCCTGTCTGCGGGGGGGGGGGGGGAGGGAATATGGGGCTGGGGGGACACCGGGGGTTCCCAAGGGTGATGGGGTGGGGGGAGCTGAAGAGCTACGGGGTGGGGGGGGCTCCCCAGTCGCCAGGGGATTCCCTCGGGGGATCCCAAGGGGGCCGGGGGGGGTC
The DNA here is from genome assembly GCF_028500815.1 of Rissa tridactyla. NCBI lineage: Eukaryota > Metazoa > Chordata > Aves > Charadriiformes > Laridae > Rissa > Rissa tridactyla. The sequence continues at coordinate 665,965 of NW_026529338.1, read as the reverse complement.
CCCAGGAGATTCCGAGGGCGACAGGAGGTTCCCCAGGGGATCCCGAGGGGGCTTGTGGGGGGGGGGGGGGGGGGGTCCCCAGGGGGCCGGGAGTGTGGTCCCGGGTCTGTCTGGGGTCCCTAGCCGTTTGGGCGACATCCCCCCCCCCCTCCACGTTCCTCCTGTTCTCCAGGTTCTCTGAAGCTGCGGCACATCTGGAGCCTGCACAAGATGCGGTGGTGAGGAGGGGGCTGAGGGGGGGGGGTCCTGGGGAGCCACCCTCCCTGCTCACCCCCTGTCCTGTTTCCCACCCCCCCAGGACCCCCGCAGCCGCCGACATCTGCTTCACCCGGGAGCTGCACTCGCGGTTCTTCAGCCTGGGCCGCTGTGTCCCTGTCTGCCGGGGTGAGCAGGGGGGGGCAACTGGGGGGCAACTGGGAGGTAATGGGGAGGCACTGGGAGCGGCTGGGCGGCAGCTTCGTTTGTACTGGGGTGGTTGTGGTCCCTGCTGGGAGAGATTCCTCTTTACGTGCCAGGGAGCGAGGGCCGGGGGGGTGGGGGTGGCTGTGCCGGGGGGGGGGCGTGGGGGGGGCGGTTGTGCCGGGCCGGTCCCGGTCCTTACCGGAGAAATCTCGTGGCGCCGAACGTGTGTTCGCAGGGGACGGCGTGTACCAGCGGGGGATGGATTTCATCCTGGAGAAGCTCAACCAGGGGGACTGGGTGCACGTCTTCCCCGAGGGTACTGGGGGAATTGGGGGGGGGACGGGGGGGGGGGCTCAGGGGGAACTGGGACCGCGTCCTTCTCCAGATCTGGGGGGCTGGGGAGACCCTTGGGGGTCTCCCATGCTGCCCCCCCGCCAACCACAGCCCCCTGTCCCCGCAGGCAAAGTGAACATGGGGCAGGAGTTCGTACGCTTCAAGTGGGGTGAGCCCCCCAACTGTCCCGTCCCCCCCCCCTGCCCCCCCCCCCCTGCCAAGTGTCTCCCCCATCCCCTGACCCTCAGCTGCTCCTCAACCCCGGTCGCTCGTCCTCGCCCCTTTATTTCCGCCCCCCCCCCCCCGCTCCCTCAGCGATTGTCTGCCCCCCAGCTGCTCCTCTGCCCCCTACCCACCCCCTCGACCCCTGCCGAGGCCTGCCTGGCCCCCCCCCCGCCCCCCAAGAATGGCTGCCTTGCCCCCTCCCGCAGGCATCGGGCGTCTCCTGGCCGAGTGCCGCCTTGACCCAGTCATCCTGCCACTGTGGCACGGGGGTGAGCGGGGCTGGGGGGGCGATGGGGGGCACTGGGGAGGGTTGGGGGGGCACGGGGGGTGTGTGTGGGGCAATGGCGGGGGGCTGGGAGGGTTGTGGGGGGTGGGGGGGGAAGAGGAGCCGGGGGGGCTTGTGGGGCCATGGGGGAGGGTGGGATGGGGGATGCGGGCAGGTGGGGCCGTGGGGGGAGTTGGGGGGGGGTGGGGGGGGTGTAGTGTGTCCCCCCGCTGTGGGGCTGGGTCCCCGCTGTGGGGCCTGTCCAGCTGCTGACCCCCACGCCAGGCATGAACGACGTCCTGCCCAACGCCCCCCCCGTATGTGCCCCGTGTGGGGCAGGTGAGTGAACGGGGTTGGGGGGGGGGGGGGGGGGGATGCACGCCGACACCCCACCCCATGGGGTGGGCTGTGGGGCAGGGCGGCTGTGGGGCGGGGAGCAGGGGAGGCTTGGGAAGCACTGTGGGGCCGGGCTACGGGGTGTTAGTGGGGTAGGGCAGCTCTGGCAGGGGGGCTGTGGGATGTGTGGGGCAGGCTGTGAGCCTGGGGGGGGGGGCGCTGCGGGGCAGGTAGTGCGGCTGGGGGGGGGTCTGTGGGGCAGGCTATGCGGTGTGTGGGGCAGACAGGTGGCTGTGGGGCAGGCTATGGGGTGTGTGGGGCAGGCAGTGGGCCGTGGAGGGGCTGCGGGGCGGGTTGTGGGGTGTGTGGGGCAGGTAGTGGGGCGGGGGGGGACGACTGTGGGGCAGGCTATGGGGTACTGATGCTGTCCCGTAGCGGATCACGGTGGTTGTGGGGCGACCGTTCAGTGTCCGTCCCCTCCTGGAGCGTCTCCGGGCCGAGGGCACATCGACGGTGAGTGCTTGGGGGGCTGCCCTATGGCAGATGGGGGGGACACCGTTCTGCCCCACAGCTCTGCAGGGCCTGTTCTCCCCTCCCGGCCCCCGCTGGGATCTATGGGATCCAGCCCCATGGCTCTATGGGGCCCGGCCCCATTGCCCCCCAGGTGGAGATGCGGAAGGCGCTGACGGATTTCGTGCAGAAGGAGTTTGAAGTGCTGCGGAGCCAGGCCCGGGCCCTGCACCCTGCCTCGTAGCGTGTGGGGCGCCCCACGGACCAACAGACGAGACTGCCCCGCTTGCGGCAGGACCTCGCCCCACGGCGAGACCGCCCCACGGCGCGACAGCCCCAGCCGACGGACCGACGGCCCCCCCCAGCCGTCCCTGCGGCGCCGTGGGGCGCTGGCAGAAGGATGGACGGACAGACGGACGAGCGCCGCCCCACGGCGTGCCCCATAGCGTGGCCCCGCTTCCGTGCACGGTGCCAATAAAGGTGGTGGAGCCTCGGCGGCCTCTGGACCCGAGGGGGTCCCCAAGGGAGGTGGGGGGCTGGCAGGGGGTCAGAGCGTCCCTGGGGCGGGGGGACAGACGAGCCCAGCCTGATCCCACGTGTTTATTGAAGCAGAAGCTGGTGTGGGGAGGGGGGGGGGGTGGGGGTGTCCCCATTGCCCGCCCCCAAGGAACCCCCCCGCCCCCCCCAGGAAGGAGCAAAAAGGGGGCTCGGACCCCCCTCCGCAACATGGGGCTCAGACCCTCCCCGCACCCTCCCCCCCACAGCGTGAGGGAACCCTAAATACAGTGGGATGGAGGGGGGGGGGGGGGGGGCAGGGGGGAGGCAGTTGGGGGTCCCTGAAAATGTCTTTTCCGAGTTCTGGCGCCCCCCCCGCCCCCCCCCCAACCTTCCCCGGCCCCGATCCTGGCGGAGGGGGGGGGGGGGTGGTGGTCCAGCGAGTGGGGGGCCTTGGTCCGTCACTCCTCCTTCTTGTCACGGGGTCCATCGTGGGCGGCCTGGGGGGCGTTGGGGGGGTGTTAGGTGGGGGGGGGTCTGGGGCGGGGGGGTGTTCGAGGTTCCCCCCCAGCTTCCCCGTACCTGCAGGCGGGCGTGCTGGTCCAGCAGCCGGTCGTACTCCCGCGTCAGCCCCTCGGCCTGGCGCCGCATGGCCTGCACCTCGTTCTCCGCCTTCTCCAGGGCTGTAGAAGATGGGGGGGGCGGTGTCAGAGTCACCCCAAAAACCTGCAGTGTCCCCCCCCCCGCCTCCCCTCCCCGGCCCACCGGCTCCGTACTGCGCTTGCTGGCTGCCAGCTCCTCCTTCAGCTTCTCCACCTTGGCCTTGAGCTTCTCGTTCTCGTCCTGGGAGGGGGACGCGCCTCCCCCGTCCCCCCCTGCCTCCTGCAGCTGCTGGCAGGGGGAGGGAATGACACACACACACACGCATTAGGGCTGGGGCTCCCCTCCCCTGATTCCCCCCCCAATATCCTCGGTGTCCGTCCCCCCCCCCGGCTACGCGCTCCCCGGTACCTTCCGCAGGACGTCGTTGTCCTCCATGTAGCGGCGGGCGGCCTGGCTGGCGCCTTCCGCCTGTTTGCGAAAGGCCTCGCTGGAGGCGCCCAGCACGGCTTGCTGCGAGATGAGGGTGACCAGGCGGCGCAGGAGGCTGCGGGGGGGGGGAGCCAGGCTGAGACGGGTTTGGCCTCCCCCCCCCCGGGGCACGGGGCGCGGCTGGGGCTCAGGGAAAGAGGAGCGACAGTCCCGGTGGTCCCTTCCAACCCCTATCGTTATTCCGTGATCCCAGGGGCCCCAGGTATCCCCCCCCCGGCTCCCCGGAGACTCACAAGGAGAGGAGGAGGGCGAAGCCGGCCAAGTAGAGGTTACGCTGAGCCCGGAAGAGTTTCATGTGGAAATGCTCGAGGGCGCCGGGGCTGCTCTGCAGGGCCACCCGGTCCGTCACGTCGTACTTACGGGTTTCCCGCAGGGCGTCTGCGGGGAGCAAGGAGTGGGGGGGGAAAAATATCACTCCGGCATCCCCTGCCAAACCCCCCCCCCAGGGAGAGAGAGTGTGTGTGTGGGGGGGGCGATGGTTCCCGCACCCACCGAAGAGCAGCAGGACGAGGATGACGATGAGGACGACAAAGACGGTGTTGCCGTAAGCCACGGCCAGGCCCACCAGGCGCGACTTGAAGATCTTCTGCCATCTGTGCGGGGAGGGGGGGGGGAACAACGGAGGTCAGGGATGGCAGCCGGGGACCCCCACCCGCACCCCCCCCCCCAGCCCCTGAGGGACCCCTCCACAGCCCCAGACCCCCCCCCCACAGCCCCTGAGGGACCCCCCCCGGCCCCCCCCCACCTCAGCCCCAGGCCGCCCCCCTCCGCCCCCCCCCCCCCCCCCAGACCCTCTCATCCCCGGGGACCCCCCCCCCCAACCTTCTCCTGCCCCCGGACTCCCTCCAGCCCCACGACCCCCCCCTTACCCCCCCCATCCCCGGGTTTCTCCCCACCTGGCCGGCGAGACGAAGGGGACGCAGAGCAGGAGGACGAGGAAGACCTCGGCGTAGAGGAAGGTGGCGACCGCCGTCCACTGCAGGCTCATGGCGGCCTGAGGCGGGGGTGGCGGGGGTGGGGGGCAGAGAGAGGAGGGATGGGGACCTCGCTCACCGCTCCCCCTCCCCGGTCACGGTCACACCCCCCCCGCGCCCCTTCCCGGGGATCCCCCCGCCTGCGGGATCACTATCTGCCCCCCTCCCGCCCCCTCCAGCGGCCTCCCCCGTTCTCACTATCTGGCAGCGGCGGCCCCGTCCCCGCCGACCACCGCCCCTACCGGAAGCAGGACTCAGCCCGGAACGGAAGTCCCGCCCACGCCTCTGCGGCAACACCCAATCAGAGCCGGCGAGCCCCCTCCCGCTTCCGGCCCGTACCGAGGCGGAAAGAGGCACCGCGGCTTCCGGCCGCCGCCGCCATTTTCCCTCCCGTCCTGAGGGGAGGTGTCGCTTCCCCGGCGCCGTCATGGCCGCGGCGGCCTCGCAGCGGGGCGGGGGCCGGGTACCGAGCTCGGGCACCCGCTGCCGGCGGCGGGGTGGCAGACAGTGAGCTGAGCTGAAGCGAGGCGAGGCCGGGGGAGAAAGCGGAGCCCCGCCGGGAGCCAGAGCGGCCCGTGGGCCGTGTCGGTCTGCGGTAGCGGGTGTGGGGGCGGGGATAGGGCGGCTCCGGAGGGCAGCGGGGCTCCTTGCCGTGGCGGTGCGGTGCGCGGCGTCGTGGTGAAAGCGTAACTGCCTCTGCCCTTTCCAGTAACGGGCCCGTGCGGCGGCTCCGTCGGCGACGCGGATGGTGGGATCAAGGGGCGCCATCGGTGCGTTTGCCGGCGGTACCGAGGTGCGTGGAGCAGGGACACGCCGGAGGGATGGGCTGGGCTGGGATGCCATCCCGAGGGACACCTGGGCGGCTGGAGGGGTGGGACCGTGCCACGCTTATTTAAATCCAACCAGGCCGAGAATCCCCTGGGACCCCCTGCAGCCCCCTGGGACCCTCCCACACCCATCCCAGGACACCCCCGAGCCCCTTGGAGCCCCCAAGGACGCCCTAGAGCCCTCCAGGACCCCCTGGAGCCCCCCCTGGTACCCCCAACGTCAGCCAGGGAGCCTTCTAGGACAGCCCCCCGCCCCACTACCTGGAGCCCCCCCGGACACCCCAGAGCCGTCTGGGACCTCCTGTCCCCCCACCCCAGTACTCCCCACATCTCCTTGGACCCTCCAGGGCCCTCTGTGACCTCTCATGTACCCCCCCGACCTCCCTGGAGCCTTCTGGGACACCCCACGATCCTGCCAGGACCCTCCCACACCCCCTCCAGGGCCCCCTGGAGTCCCCCCAGACACCCGAGAGCCCTCTGGGACCCCTTGGAGCGTCGCTGGTACTCCCCACATCCGCCTGGGACCATCCTTGGACCCTTCCGATACCCCTGGGGACTCCTCACGTTCCCCCAGGACTCTCTGGAGCCTTCTGGGACCCCCTGCTTTTCTCCCTGGGACTCCATGGAGCCTCCTGGGAACCTCCCACACCCCCTCCAGGACCCCACAGATCCCCCTGGAGCCCCCCAGGACACCCCAGAGCCCTCTAGGACCCCCTGAAGCTCCCTCTGTACCCCACATATGCCCTTGGGACCCCCCCATATCCCTCTGGGACCATCCTTGGCTCTTTCAGGGCCCCTTGGGACCCCTTATGTTCCCCCAAGGCTCCCTGGAGCCTTCTGGGACCCCCTACATTCCCTCTGGGACCCTCCCAAACCCCCTCTGGGACCCTCCCAAACCTCCTCCAGGACCCCGCAGATTCCACTAGTGCACCCCTGCACACCCTAGAGCCCTCTGGTACCCCCCGGAGCGTCCCCCTGGTAACCCCCACATCCCCTGGGACCCCACACACATGCCCTGAGAGTCCGCCAGAGCCCTCCAGGATCCCTCATGACTCCCTGGAGCACCCTGGGACCTTCCCACACCCCCTCCAGGACCCCCTGGAGCCCCCAGGACCATCCCAGAGCAATCTGGGACCCCCTGGAGCTGCTCCTGTTAACCGTCACATCCCCCTGGGACCCTCCTAGGACCCCCTGCGACCCTTCATGTTCCCCCAGAGCTCTCTGGAGCCCTCCAGGACATGCCAGAGCCGGCTGGGACTCCCTGGAGCCCTTGCCAGTACCCCCCAGCATCCTGCTGGGACGCTCCTGGGACCCCCCCCCACCACACCAGAGCCCCCCAGGACTCCCTGGAGCCCGTTGTAGGCATCTCGTACTGCTCGAGAGATGCCCCGGCCCAGGTTTGCAGCCCCTGGTGGAGCCGCCAGAGGTGAAGGGGGCGGCCCTGGGTCTGCCAGGGCTTTTGTTTATTTTTTTTTTTTTTGGGGGGGTGAATAAAAGGGGGTGTGTGTCTGGGGAGCTGACGATGTAATTTTGGGGCGCCCCGACATCACTGGGGGAGCGACGATGCAGCGGAGGAGCAGGTGAGTGGGGGGGGGGGGTGTGGGGTTACGTGGGTGTCCCCAGAAGAGGTGGGTCACAGCCCCAAAGCGTCTGAAAATTCTTGGGATGCATTAAAAAAAAAACCAAAACGTGAAAACCTGTGACTGCGGGCACGAGGCGTTGAGATAGAGACCGATCTCTCGTGTGTATATGAGAAATACGTACCTTGAGAAATGATACCGATTTATGCGTGTAAAATACGTTCAAAATAAAAACCTCTGTCTCTCAGGGTTCTACGATTCTGTGCTTCTGTGTTGTATGAAAGATCCCAGAATATGAAAATACTGAAAAAAGGTGTTTATAAAAATATATTCGTGTCAAAATAGATGCGTAAGCAGACCGTCTCAGTAGCTATTCTGTAGCGTAAGTGTTGATGTATAAGCCTAAACAGATTTTCTCTAAGTGTAAATAAATAATATAAATTCCCTAAATATATATATTATATATACACGTGTGTGTGTAAATAGATGCAGGGGTGTAAATGCCTGTGCTGTAGATGGATTTGTGCGACCAGAAAGCAAAAAAAAAAAAAAATTAAAGACTTTTTTTTTTTTAAAAATAAATTTTATGCAGGAAAGCCCAATGCGCTAATCCTTGCGCTGTGGAGAAGGCGCCACCGCAGCCTCCCCCCGCCCTCGCCCCCGCCCTCCAGCGCAGCTCGTGCGCATGCGCGGCTTCGCGGAGGCCCCGTCCGGCGCCGGTCTCGAGAAAGCGGCGGCTGGAGGCCGAATCAGGACCGCCGGGACTCTGTCGAGCTCCGCGCCGCCTGGAGCGGGATCGGTGCCGCCCGCCCGGCCGTCGACGCTCCAGTATCGGCTCTTACGCGTTACCACGCCCCCATCGGTGCCCGGCAGTTTTCCGGGCGTCCATCTCCATGGCCCCGCTGTCCTCAAGGACCCCGGAAGTGTCCCCTCAGTCAGCCGACGCGAGTCTCTGTGGCACTTTAGTCCTCCAGAAACCCGGAAGTGCCCCCTCAGTCAGCCGGCGCGCGTCTCTATGGCACTTTAGTCCTCCAGGACCCCGGAAGTGCCCCCTCAGTCAGCCGACGCGCGTCTCTATGGCACTTTAGTCCTCCAGAAACCCGGAAGTGCCCCCTCAGTCAGCCGACGCGCGTCTCTGTGGCACTTTAGTCCTCCAGGACCCCGGAAGTGTCCCCTCAGTCAGCCGACGCGCGTCTCTATGGCACTTTAGTCCTCCAGAAACCCGGAAGTGCCCCCTCAGTCAGCCGACGCGCGTCTCTATGGCACTTTAGTCCTCCAGAAACCCGGAAGTGCCCCCTCAGTCAGCCGGCGCGCGTCTCTATGGCACTTTAGTCCTCCAGAAACCCGGAAGTGCCCCCTCAGTCAGCCGACGCGCGTCTCTATGGCACTTTAGTCCTCCAGGACCCCGGAAGTGCCCCCTCAGTCAGCCGACGCGCGTCTCTGTGGCACTTTAGTCCTCCAGAAACCCGGAAGTGCCCCCTCAGTCAGCCGACGCGCGTCTCTATGGCACTTTAGTCCTCCAGAAACCCGGAAGTGCCCCCTCAGTCAGCCGACGCGCGTCTCTATGGCACTTTAGTCCTCCAGGACCCCGGAAGTGCCCCCTCAGTCAGCCGACGCGCGTCTCTATGGCACTTTAGTCCTCCAGGACCCCGTAAATGCCCATCAGTCTTCTGGAAATCACATGATTCCAGCACTCTTCCCAGACCGCAAAGCGCGATGAACAGTTAACCACAAAAATATCCGAAGATCGCAAAAACAAAGCGACCCCTGCGGAACTCTCTTCTCCACAGCAACAACTCGACAGAAATCAACCCAAGGCGGTACGAGAATCACCGGAGGCGAGTCCCAGAGGGACGTAAAAAGGGGTGGTGCTTCGCCTGCTGGGAACTTAAGGCAGGAGAAAAGCAGCTGCTGCTCCTGCGGCCGCCTTCGCGTCTCCTGGGGGTCGGCCCCGCCCCTTTCCCAGGGGATTGTGGGAAGGGCGGTGGGCGGGGCCCGGGGTACGTGAGCCCCAGCCCGGGCTCAGGAGCTCGTTCTGCTGCTGGGCCCCGGGGGGTCGGTGCTCTGCTGGTCCTTCGGTTGGCGGCAGCTCTGGGGCGGGCTCAGCTCTCTGGGGAGGCGCGTTTTGGCGTTTCGGGAGGCGGGGGTGAGAAGGGCTGAGCTGAGACCTTCGGGAGCAGTAAACCTCCAGCCGCCTGTACGGCAGACAGTTGACCGGTCTGCTGCTTTTTTGTTTCCTTTTTTTCAGGTCAGTGACTTCGTGATGCGTGTTTGGGGGGTGCCCGGATGGTTTAACAGCGTGCTTTGCTTTGCTTTGTTCTAGGAGCACCGCGTTTTCCTAGAATTCCTGACTTCTTTGAAGATAGAACTGTGGGTTTTTCACCGGTTGTGCAGTAGGCTGTGTGAATTGCTGATATTGTTTCTCTTAATTGGGCTGATGATGAGATTATCTTGTAGGGGTTACGGTGAGCGTTTTGTATGTGGCTGCATATGGCACTAGCGTTTCTCAAGAAAGCAGCAGGGACGTAAGGCGTAGCGTCGCTCAGGGTATGGCATGGCTCGTCACCTTCCCCCATTGCCCGCGAAGTGCCACGGTGTCCCTCGAGTGTTTGCAGCTGGCAGCAGGCCCCTCGTAGATTGTGTCAGGGCGTTATTTGTTTTGTGGGTCTGATGCAGAGCCCAGAGTCGGTGGGAAGCGAGAAGACAGGAGGCGCCTGCGGAGCGCAGGGCACGGCTCAGAAGAGCCGCTCCTGAGAAGCGGCCGGCGTAGGGGCTTCAGCGTTGCAAATAGAGGATGGGAGCTGTCAGGAGGACGTGAGGCTCCTTCCCTGACAGTTGAGGAGAAGAGAAGGGGTTCCTAAAGTTTTGGCGCTGGGGGCTGGCTAGGAGAGGGAGGTGGGTTCGTCAGTCTCTGTCGTATCAGTTTTGCCTTTGGATCTGGGTGTCGACAGGGTCCGGTCTGTTCTAGTCTCTTGCAGTTGAGGTGAGCTGGACGGTGTGGAGGAGGAGCGCGGGACTGGTGATGTCGCGGAAACGCAATGGTAATTTTGTGTTTGTTGGTATCGTTGGTGCCATAAATAATTGTTGCGGCAGCCTCCGACTCTGGAATCGACGCGACGCAGGTGAGCGGATTGCCGTGGCACCTCTGAGGACGAGGGTGTTGTGGAAGAGGTTGGCATCTACTGTCATGGTGGTCGCTGCTGGAGCTGTGATTTCTCTTTGTTTTGCCGATGAAGAGGAACGTGGTGACTGCAGGAACGCATCAGTTAGCTGTTTGTTGTGGTTTTTTTTTTCGTCAAGGATGAATTCAGGCCACTGGCCCTCTGAAAGCGAAGTAGAGGGACAGGCGCTGGAGGGGGGCCAAGGTTGGCAGTTTCAGGGAGGAGTTTTCAAGTCAGGGTAGAGCAGAGGCGTATCCAGGAGCAGTGTCCTCTGAGCAGGTAAAGGGGGCGGGTTACTCTTCAGCACAAAGCTAGCGTGTGCTGGGCAGGGCAGTTCTGGCCCGCGTCTGTTGTGTTGTTTGTGTGGTGTGTTTTCTGTGTCTTAAACCTTCCTTGGGACTCAGTGTCCTCTTTCCACTTGAGGAGCGCGGTCTGTACTTCAGGCACCATCCCTAGAGCCTCGAATGCTTGTCCTCATTGGCATTGCCCCAGTCGGGGGCTGCTTTTCTTGCATCATAAGCTTAAAGCGTGGCTGGGTCTTTAGAAACTCAGAAGTTTCTGGACGGTCCTCATCTGCGGCGTTGTTCCCGGCTGCGGGAGCAGCCCTGTTCTCTAGCCATCCCTTTTCAGTGACTGCGACTTGTTCCCTGCATCCTTAAGTTCTTCGGTCTTGAAGACCAGCTTCCCGCGCATACACCTCCTCAGTCTGAGAGTCACTCGTTGTCCCAGGCCGTTGCGTTGTCGTCATTTCCTGGGCTTTCCCTCGAGCCTTCTCATGTCACCGCCGTGGGCCCGCAGGTCTTCTTGCCTGACAATCACTTACGTCGTCGGGGTGTCATCCTTCTTGCTGAGAGTTTTCTCTGATCCGTGAGGTGCGTTGTTTGTGGTGTTGTGTGTAGCGTTGGTCTGTGCTTGTGCGTGTTGGGCTCGGAGCTGCTCTGCCCGGTCGCGTAGAGTCAGGGGCAGGGGGAAGAGCAGCAGGAGTCTATGGGTCATACGTTGATCTAAGGAGACTGTTGAGGCCAAGGTGGTACAGTCAACTCCCAGCAAGGAGCCACCAGCAGGTGGTGTGGGCAGCTCTTTAATTAAGGGTTTTTTGGGATGAGCAGAGCTCTGTGGGAGGGGCTGTTCCGCAGTAGCGACGCAGACTGCATCTCCGAGATGTTAAAGCCGCTTTGTGTGGGGTGTCATGTTTGTGTAGTTTGGTTTTTTTTTTGATGTCAGGCTGCAATTGTACTCCAGATGGTATTTCTAAGTCAAAAGAAGACCTTTTCCGGGGCGGGTGTGTGGGGTGTCACACTGGGTCCCCCCCAAAAATGCCTGAAAATTCATGGGGGGAATGTGTGTTTAAAAATAGAATAAAACCTGTCTATATGGGCGTGAGGCATTGAAATAAAGAAGAATTTCTCATTTTTACAGATATTGTAAAATATGAGTTTATGTGTATAAACTCGTTTTTGTTCTAGCTACTGAGATGTTAATTAGGGTGCTTTATGCAGGTTCAGGAAACACGTGACTTGTAGTTCCATGCTTTTTTGTTGCTCTCTGTATTTTGGGACACAAGTAGCGCTGTGGAGTAAAAAGTCAAAACGAGATTATCAATATGACTTTAAATTGCCAGCAATTTACAATAAATAACTTATTTCACAGGGGAAGATGTTTTTGAGGAAGTTTTCTCCTAGAATCTGGTTCTGTTTTGTTATTCGCTCCCATCCAAAAAGGGGTTCTGGCAGAAGGTCGTTAGTGCACATGGTCTCGCTAGAAATGAGGAACGACCCCGTAGTAACAGATTGTGTTTGGGTTTGCATTTTTTTGTTTTGAAGGACACTCAAGTACATAAATTTTAATAATAATGTTACCATTGCATTGAATAAGCCACTTTCCCGTGGAGATAAGTCTGATGTTTATTTTTTTTCTGTCTCACCTCTCTTTAACTGCTCCCCTGGACACATCGTTGATGCAATGGGTGGAGCTGCAAGGGAGGAGCAGGTGATGCTTTTTCTAGCAAGGGTCGCTCTCACTCTTCACTACTTCATAGATGGTAAAATTAAAGCAAATAACAACACCTGCTGCCCCTTCAGCTGCTTTTACGCTTCTGGGGGGCGGCCCCACCCTTTACCCAGGGGATTGTGGGAAAGGTGGTGGGCGGGGCCCGGGGTATATGAGCCACAGCTTCGGGTCAGGAGCTCGTTCTGCTGCTGGTCTTCTCTGGGGTCTGAGCTCTGGAGCTCCTTCAGTGTTGTTTTGGAGCTCGTGTGGCTGTTCGGGAAGGCTTCTTTTGGCATTTGAACTAGTGTAGGTAGGACATCAGAGGTGAGACTCCTCAATGGAAGGGTGGTTGCCACAGAAAGTGCAGTTGTATGTTATCTTTTTTTCTTTTTTTTTTCCCCCATATCTTTAGTTTCGTAGGGAGCCTTTAGTTTGTTTAAATGGTTTAATAGTATGTGTCTCTTCTTTTTTTTTTTGCTTATGGCAGGCGGTGTGTGTTTTACTATAATTTCTGACTTGACTGAAGATAAAATGTTGTATTTTTTTTCCAATTTTGATGTACGCTACGTTAGTTGGTGTTTTTATTAGTCTTAATTGGGTGCGTTATGAGATACTGGAGCAGGATTTAGGGCGAGTGTTTTGTAGGTATCTATATATTGAGTTTGTTTTGAGAAAGCAGCAGGGATGTAACAGCAGGGATGGCTCATCGTTTCCCCCCAGGGCATCACGGTAGCCCTGAAGCTCTTGCAGGAGGCTACCGGTAGGTTCTGTAACTGTTTTCCTGGCTTTCCTGGCTTTCCGGGTCTGTAGCAGAGCCCAGAGTCTCTGTGAAGGCAGAAGACAGGAGGTGTCTGCCACACACAGGGCAGGGCTCAGAAGAGCAGGTCCCGAGGAGCAGTTGGAAAACCGGGGGCAGGAGTTGTGGGGAGGCAGTGGGTCTCCTTCCCTGACGGTTCAGGAGAAAGGAGGGAGTCTCTAAAGTTTTGGCATTAGGGGATGGCTGGGAAAGGGAGGCGGGTTCATGTGTCTTTCTCAAACCAGTCTTGTAGTTGGGTTTGGTTGTCGATGGTGTCTGGTCTGCTCTAGGCTCTCGCATTTGAGGCAAGACAGATGGTATCGAGGAGGAGCACGGGACTGGTGGTTTGGCAGAAGCGCAGTGGTCATGTTGTGTTTCTTGGTATCTTAGGTGCCGTGAATAACCGTCGCTGCAGCATCCGACTCTAGAATCGGTGCGGGGCAGGCAATCAGACTGCGTCAGCGTTCAGGAGGCTTGAGGGGTTTTGTGGAGGAGGTCGTCATCTCCCCTCGGGGCGCTTATTGCTGGTGTTGGGGCTGCTTTTGCGATGACTTTTCCTTTTCCTTTTGCAGAGGAAGAGGAGTAAGCCGGTGACCGCAGGAGCGTATTGGATGGTTGTGTCTTGTGGACTACGTCGAGGATGGAATCAGATGCCAGCCCTCCAAAAGCTAAGTTGAGAGACCAGCACCGGAGAGGGGCGGAGGCTGACAACTGTGTAATGGGGTCTTTGATGTTAGTGTAGGGGGGAGGGCTGTTCTGGGGCACAGTCTCCTTTGGGCAGGTAAATGACGTAGCTTACTGTCCAGTGTGATGTGAACGCAACCTGGGCAGGGCAGTTCCAGCCTGTGTGTGTTGTCGTGTCGTTCGTGTGGTCTGTGTTTTGCATCCTAGACCCTTTTTCTGGGTCTCGAGATCATCTTTAAGCTCCAGGAGCATGGAACGTGCGTCGGGTGCCATCCTTATGGTGTCGAACGCCTGCACCCGTGGGCGTAGCACCAACCGTCTGCCTCTCTTCTTGCATTAGCATCTTAAAGCGTGCATCGGTCTTGCATCTTGGAACTCTCCGGATGGTCCACTTCAGCGACTGGGGCTTCTTCCCTGTGTCGTTACGCTCTTAGGTCTTGAAGCTGGGCTTCCTACGCGTCCATCTTGTCAGGCTCGACAGTCCCTTCTCAGGAACTGTGAAGTTCTACACTTGGTTTCAGGGGGTTCTGTGGAGCCTCTTCACATCGTCACCATCACAGTGCCGCAGGTCGTCTTGCCCAACGGTGACTTTGGTCCCGGTGTCATCCTTCTTGCTGAGAGTTTTCTCTCATCCTTGAGGCGCGTCGTTCGTCGTGTTCTGTGTGGTGTCAGTCTGTGTGTGTCTGGCTTGGGGCTGCCCTGCCCGGGTGCGTAGCGTCCAGGGTAGGCAGAATCACGACGGCAGTCTGTAGTGAATATGAGGATCTGTCTAGACCCGGGCAAAGGTTGCTCAGTCGTCTCAAATTGATTAGCTCTCGAGAGGCTGTGTGGACGGGTGTTTCATTAGCGGGCACTGGCATAAGCGCAGCCAAGTTGGAGAGGGTGTTCGTGGCCAGTGAAGGGGACGGTGTCTCAAAGATGGTAAGCCTGCGTTGTGTGGGGTGTAACGTTTGCAGGCTTCTCTTCTCTGGATGACAGGCTGTAGTTGGACTTATGTGAACAGGGTTCTTCAGTAGAAACAAGACCTTTGGAATTAAGCTACTGCTCCGCATTAGGGTAATGTTTGATGTTGTGTTGCTTTTTTTCAGGTGCAGAGAGATGAGGTGGCCAGGGATAGGCAGGGGAGCTGACGGGAGCGCAGGACGAAGGTGGCTGAGCCCGAGGTATTAAAGGGAAGATGTGACCGGCGGCTCCATGAATACATTTGGCCACTTCTTCTTTTTTTCATGTGAATGTGAGGTTACGTAGCCATGTGTGGAAGTGCTGGTCTGAGGTGCAACAGAACCGGTGTTGTTTGCAGTCACTTTACTTTGCAGGTAAGTCTCTTCCAATGAACTGAACTCTCTGAAGGTAATGACGTATTTTTCAGGTAGTATCTGCCTTCAGAGCGCCAAGAACTTATATTTACACTTAATGCGAAGGGATGCCGTGCAGAGAGGCTCTTGCTTATACTTATTCCTATAACAGCACAGCGCAGCTGACTTTTATATATGCCCTGTTGGAGGGTCGGAAGCAGAAAAGCGTAGAGGGGTTGCACCCATGGTGAAGAGTAGACGGGACCGGTGACCCGGATCTGACTGATGGGGTATCGCATCCCATCCTCATCACCCTCAGTATAAAAGCGGAGGCATCGAAAGGGTCGGTACCTGTCGTCTGGCCTTTGAGGACTCCTCTGTCTGGTCATTGTCCTTTGACGCCGATCCGTGCATTTATGCAACCAGGTCCGGAATCTGGTTCCAGTCTGTCACCGAGTCTGGTCCCGGACTTTCCCCGTGCCAGCGGGTGAGGCGATGGTCATCTTGGGAGCTCCATGCCGGGTTGTGTGTATATATTTTCTCTCTGCTACTGTTTTCCTGTTATTCTTGTCTTTCTTCAGTACTACTTTTCTGTTTATATTTTGTTAGAGTTCAGTTTCTCTTTCAGTTCCTAAGTCTCCCTCACATTGTTTTCTCCCTCAGGAGAGAAGTTGAAAGAGAGCATCTGTCGTTTCATTTAATGCCCAGCCTAAGCCATGACAGCAATGACAGAAAGGGCACCGGAGCGGACTCGGCTGAGGAGAGCGGCAGTCGGAAGGGTTGGTTCTTTCTCCGCCGCTGTATTACAGGCAGCGCACAAGCCTCTGCTTGTGCCCTGTCCGTTGTTCCTATCCAGAACGTAGTTCTGGCAGAAGTCGGGTAATATGCGTCGTCTTGCTAGAAGTGACGTATGACCCCCCCAGCATTGTGGGTTTTCTTTCACAAGGAAAGTAAAGGACATCGAGTCTTGATTAAAAATGTGGTTATCGGGCCTAATGGTCTACTTGCCTATGGAGGTTAGGATGATGTCTTTCTCTTTATGTCTACGCCCTGCAAAAGTTTAAGTTTACATACCTACGGGGCCCCGTTGCTGACACAATTGATGTAGTTGTAATAAAAGAGCACGTATTGTCCGTTCCTCTAAGGGTTGCTTTCTCCGTTTTGGTGTTTTGCACGCTGGACTTCTCAGGCCTGTGAGGAAAGGAGCAGCTCGTCCTCCGGCAGGCTCTGTGCCTCGTGGAGGTCAGCCGGGCCCCTTTCCCAGGGGATGGTGGGAAGGGGGGCGGGCAGGGCCCGGGGTATATAACCCACAGCCTCTGCTGGGGCAGCTCATTCCACTGCCAGGCGTCTCCAGGGTCAGAGCTCTGCCTGTCCTTCAGTCGACTGCAGCTTCGGAGGCAGCTCAGCTCCTGGGGTGGAGACGTTATCCCATTTAGAGAACCACAGGTAGGAAGCTGGAGGTGGTAAGACCTTCAGGACCAGGTGAGGTTTGGCAGCATGTACAGTAGAGAGCGGCCTCATGCGCTGCTTCTCTTCTGTGCGGTTTTTCAGGTCAGTCACGTGGTAATGAGCATTCGGGGGCGGTGAGATGGTTTAAGGGTATGGTTTTCTCTCTTCCAGGCATGGTGCATTATCCTGGAATCCCTGGCTGTATTGAAGATGGAACTTTCTTGTGTTTTTTTTTTTTTTCCCCACTGGCTTTGCTGTATCCCAGGTAAGATGCCAATAGAATCTGTCTCAATCGGGCAGGTGATGAGATTACTTTGCAGGGACTGGGTGAGCGTCTTGTCTGCAGCCGTAGATGGAGTTTTCGCGGTTCTCAGGAAAGCAGCAGGGCCATAAGGTATAATGCATTTCAGGATGTGGGGCGCCTCGTCGCCTTCCCCCACGGTGCTCAGGGTTTCGCCGTGTCCCTGGAGCCTTTGCGGTGTGCGGCAGGCCCCTGGTGTAGGTTGGGTCAGGGCTTTGCTGACTCTGTGGGTCTGCAGCAGAGCCCGGAGTCCGTGGGAAGACAGAAGATAGGAGGTGGTGGTGGGACGCAGGGAGAGGCTGGGAAGAGTGACTCCCGAGAAGCGTCCAACGCCGGGTGTTCGGGCTGGCAAATAAAGGGTGGGAGCTGTGGGGAAGAAGTGGGGCTCCTTCCCTGGCAGCTCAGGGAGAAGAGAAGGGGTTTCTAAAGCTTTGCCACTGGGGGAGGGCTAGGAAAGGGAGCCGGGTTCATGAGTCGTCCTTGGACAGGTTTTGCAGATGGGTTTGGGTGTCGTCGGAGCCTGGTGTGCTCTAGGCTCTTGCACTTGAGGCGAGCCAGATAGTATCGAGGAGGAGCACGGGACTGGTGGCTTGGCAGAAGCGCGGTGGTAACGCTGTGTTTCTTGGTATCTTAGGTGCCGTGAATAACTGTTGCCGCAGCGTCAGACGCTGGAATTGGCGCTGAGCGGGCGAGCAGAATGCCTCGGCGTTCATGAGGCTGAGGGTGTCGTGGAAGAGGTTGGCATCTCCTCTCAGGATGCTTATTGCTGGTGCTGTGGCTGCTTTTGGGATAACTTTTTTTTTCTTTTCCTTTTGCAGAGGAAGAGGAGGAAGCTGGTGACCACAGGAACATACTGGATGGCTGTTTTCTGTGGACTGCCTCAAGGATGGATTCGGACCCCTGGCCCTCCAAAAGCTAAGTTGAGAGACTGGTGCCCGAGAGGGGACGAGGTTGAGAATTGCAAAAAGGTGTCTTTGAAGTTGGCGTAGGGGAGAGGTTTGTCTTGGAGCGCAGTCTACTTTAGGCACATAAGGGACGCGGCTTACTGTTTGGCATTCCTGGGCAGGGGGGTTCCAGCCTGTGTGTGTTGTCGTGTCTTTCGTGTGGTCCGTGTTCTGTGTCTTAGACCTTTCTCGGGTCTCGAGGTCATCTTTAAGCTCCAGGAGCATGGCATGGTGCCTCAGGCACCATCCCTAGGGTCTCGAACACCTGCACCCATGGGCATAGCACCATTCGGCTGCTGGTCTTCTTGTGTTAGAAGCTTAAAGCTTGCATCGGTCTTGCGTCTTGGAAGTTTCTGGATGGCCCACTTCTGCGACTGGGGCTTCTTCCCTATGTCATTACGTTCTTAGGTCTTGAAGCTAGGCTTCCCCCGCATACATCTTATTAGTCTTGACAGTCCCTTCTTATCACAGACGATGATGTCCTATACTCTGTTTCAGGGGCTTCCATAGAGCCTCTTTGCATCACCACCACGGTCTCCAGGTCTTCTTGCCCGACGGTGACTTCCGTCCGGGTGTCATCCTTCTTGCTGAGAGTTTTCTCTCATCCTTGAGGCGCGTGGTTTTTAGCGTTCTGTGTAGTGTCGGTCTGTGCTTGTGTGTGTGTCTGGCTCGGAGCCCCCCTGCCCGGGTGTGTAGAGTCCAGGGCAGGCAGAATAGTGACGAGAGTCTACGGTTAATATGTGGATCTGTGGAGACCGAGGCAAAGGTTGGGTAGTCATCTGGAATTTGCTCTCAGTAGGTTGGGTGCGGGGGTGTTTCATTAGTGGGTGTTGGCATAAGCAGAGCCAAGTCGGAGAGGCTGTTCACAGCCAGTGAAGGACGCAGTATCTCAAAGACGTTCAGGCTGCTTTGTGTGGGGTGTAATGTTTGTGGGCTTTTTCTGTGGTTTTTTTTTTTTTGACGGCAGGCTGTAGTTGGATCTAATTGAACAGTGTTCCGAAGTAGAAACAAGACCTTTGGAATTAAGCTATCGCTCTGCCATCAGGGTAATGCTTGATTTTTTTTTTCTCTCTTTTTAGATGCCGAGAGACGAGATGTGCAGGGTGACGCAGGGGAGCCGAGAGGAGCGCTGTACGGAGGTGGCTCGGCATGTGGTATTAGAGGGAAGGTGTGACTGGCGCCTCTATGAATACAATTGGGTACTTTTTTTTCTCATGTGAATGAAGACAGAAGATAGGAGTCGATGGTGTGGCGGTTTGGCAGAAGCGCAGTAGTAATGTTGTGTTTCTTGGTCTCTTAGGTGCTGTGAATAACTATCATCGCAGCCTCGGACTCTGGAATCGGGGCGGAGCGGGCGAGCAGAACGCCACGGCGTTTGGGAGGCTGAGGGTGTCATGGAAGAGGTTGGTGTCTCCTCTCAGGATGCTTATTGCTGGTGCTGTGGCGGCCTCTGGGGTTATTTTTTATTTTCCTTTTGCAGAGGAAGAGGAGGAACCTGGTGACTGCGGAAATGTATCGGATGGCCGGTTTTTGCGGACCGCATCGAAGAAGGATCCAGATGCCTGGCCCTCCAAAAGCTAAGTTGACAGTCAGGTGCCGGAGAGAGGCCGAGTTGGACAATTGGAAAATGGGGTCTTTGACGTTAGCGTAGTGGCGAGGGCTGTCCCGGGGCACAGTCATATTTAGGAAGGTAAAGGATGTTGCTTACTGCTCAGTGTGATGCTAGCGCGTCCCGGGCAGGGCAGTTCCAGCCTGTGCGTGTTGTCATGTCGTTCATGTGGTCTGTGTTGTGTATCTTCGCCCCTTCTTGGGTCTCGAGGTCATCTTTGAGCTCCAGGAGCACGACGTGGGGCCCTGGGCGTCATCCTTAGGGTCTCGAATGCTTGGGCCTGTGGGCGTAGCATCATTCATCTGACGCTCTTCTTGCGTTAGCATCTTAAAGCGTGCATCAATCTTGCGTCTCGGAAGTTTCTGGACGGCCCACTTCCACGTCTGGGAGTTCTTCCCTGCATCGTTACGTTCTTAGGTCTTGAAGCCAGGCTTCCTGCATGTCCATCTTATCGGGCTCAACAGTCCGTTCTTATTACATACCATCACGTTCTACAGTTTGCTTCAGGGGGTTCCGTAGAGCGTCTTCACATTGACATCATCACGATCCCACAGATTTTCTTGCACGACGGTGACTTTGGTCCCCGTGTCATCTTTCTTGCTGAGAGTTTTCTCTCGTCTTTGAGGCGCGTCGTTCGTAGCGTTCCGTGTAGTGTCTGTCTGTAACTGTGAGTGTTTGGCTCGGGGCCGCCCTGCCCGGGCACGTAGTGTCCAGGGTGGGTGGAATCCTGTGGAGAGTCTGTATGTAGTACATGAATCCCTGTAGATCGGGGCAAAGGTGTTAGAGTCATCTCAGGGTAGCCATCGGGAGGCTGTGTAGACACCTCTTCTGTTTTGTTTGGGAAGAGCAGAGGCGTGTTGGGAAGGCAATACAGCAGCAGTGAAGAAGAGTTCATGTCCAAGACGGTATGGCTGGTTTTGGTGCGGATTTTTTTTTTGTAATTTTCTTTGTGTACGGTTGTATTTGGACCTTAGATGGTATTTGTGAAAAGGTGCAAGACCTTTTGTTGTTATGACTCTATTGCTCTGCCTCAGGGTGACTTCTCTGATGTCGCTCTTGCAGATGCAGCGGGACAAGCTTGGTGGGGCAGCGTAGAGGAGGAGAGCGATGTAAGAAGGTGGGTCAGCACATGGTGTTAGAGAGAAGATGTGGCTCTGAGTACTGTATGTATTGGCTCTTTCCAATTTGAAGTTTTGAAGCAATGAACGACATGGGATGTGGGGATGGGGATGAGTCAGTCAAGGTCAGCAGCGGCGGGTGGGCTGAAGTATCACATCTGCCTCAGAGGGAGCAACTTTCAAGTTTTAAAGCAACCCGTGTCGGTTGGGTTTTATGGGTGGTTTGCGAGCCTTCAGGTTGCACGCCTCGGGGGAGGACGGGCGGGCAAGGTGAGGGAGCGGGAGATGGGGAACTTGGTAGGGTTTTGGGCGGTATCTCGGCGTGTGTTTCTTCGGTTGGTGTGACACGCAGGGTCAGAGGGGTGATGCTGCACGCCCACTGAGTAGTCCCAGCGAGTGAGGCGGTTGTGGACACGTTGGGGAGCTCAGGGGAAGGTTTGTCTTTGGTTTTGCAGGCGCCGCAGGCATCCGGAGCCGGACGAGCGTTGGAGGTGAGCTGGGTAGCAGAGAGGTAGCGCATGGGGGTGGTGGTTTCCCGTAAGCTCAACAGTAATATTGTGTGTCTTAGGTGTTTTAGGTGCCAGAACCAGAGAGTGCCACGAAGTCCGAATCCGGAATCCATGCGGAGCAGGTGAGCAGGAGGGTACGGCGCGTGTGATGCGGGGCATATTGCAGTACAACTTAGTGTTGACCGATGCGATGGTGCCTGATGGCACCATTTTGTGCAAATCGGGATTACGTTGCTCAGGAACTTCCTTGACTGCCATTTGAGATGGTCTTGCGTCGTATGCATAAGAATTTGGTTCCGTACTGTGTTCTTGTATATTTGAAATAGTATTGCTCCGCCTCACTCAGTATCGGTTTCGCATCGTGTTGCCCCGTCATGCTCTTGACTGCTCTGTGATCTATTCTGGCATCGTACCACACTGTGTTGCGTGTTTTTTTTTTTTAATCGGTTGTTCTTTGACTGTGTAATGCCTTGTACCGCCCTCTATTGCGTTACATCTAGCGTTATGTTGCCCCGTCGTAGCCTTGACTGCCTTCTGATCTGTTCGGGCCTCGTACCACACTGTATTGCAGGTTTTTTTAATTGGTTGTTCTTCATTTGGGGTTGTTCTTCATTTGGCTTTCTAATGCCTTGTACCGCCCTGTATTGTGTAACATCTCGCATTATATTGCCCCGTCGTAGTCTCGACTGCCTTCTGATCTACTCTGGCATTGCGCCGCACTGTATTGTGTGGTTTTTAATGGGTTCTTCTTTATTTGACTGTGTAATGCCTTGTACTGCCCTGTATTGTGTTACTTCTCGCGTTATAGTGCGCTGTCATTGTCTTGACTGCCTTCTGATCTTTTCTGGTATTACAGTTGAACGTATGCTGGGTTTCTTAATCGGTTGTTCTTCGTTTGGCTGCATGTTCCCTTGTTACCACCTGGTATGGTGTTGTGTCTTGCATTGTATTGCCCTGTCACTGTCTCGACGGTCGTTTTACACCTTCCGTCCTAGGACCGTGCTGTATTGTGAATTCTTTCATGGGTTGTTGTTTCCTTGACTGTGTCGCCTTGTAGGGCCCCGTATCGCGTTACGTCTTGCCTTGTATTGCTCTGTCATTGTGGTGACCGACATCTGATATATTCTACCGTTGTATGGCACTGTACCGTCAATTCTTTCATTGTCTGCTCTGCATTTGATTGTACGTTGCCTTGTACTGCCCTGTGTAAGGTTAGATCTTGCATGGTGTTGCCCTGTCGTTGTCTTGCCAGTTATTTTAGAGTCTCTGGCACTGTATTGTGCAATTTTTAACCGGTTGTTCTGTATTTGACCGCTGTTGCGATGTCACCCCCCTTTTTCCCCCGGGCTGCTGCTCGAGCTATAACGACCAGGAGGAGTCGCTACGAGTGGCACTTGAACTTTGTGGGATGGCTGGCACCAGAGTCAAGACACTGTGAGTCAGTTATATATATAACTAGCGGACAGACCAAGAGCCCTTGGAGCTTTCTTGCAAGGCAGCGGCCTGTTCACCAGCATTTCCTGGGGACACTCACTTAAGGTTCTGCTCCTCGAGGCTGAGAGAAGCCTTGCCGCAACAGATTCTGGGTCAGTGACTAACAGCATGCCAGACTTTGCCATCTTAGCTGAGCGATGCAAAGGGTTTGATCACGCAGATACGATCCTTTAGAGGTGAACCGTTGCCCAAGTCCGGGGTGAGGATGGGATCCAGCCGCACCTAGACTCCTCTCGGAGAAGGAGTTTAGAAAGCAAGGGGGTCCTTTCCGAGCCTCGTGACTCAAGGGGAGGGTCTCCCTGACAGCTCGTCTGACCCTGGCCCCTAGGCAGTAAATGACCCGGGGTGCGTGGCCGTGCAATCTGGTAAAGTGCCATCACGTGCGCTGCTACCTTTGGTGAATCACTGTTATGTTTGTTAATGTTTCTCTGCCTCTCTCTTAGGAGTGAATTTTATCACTGCACCCGCCACAACTGCATATGGCCTGTGTTACATCTTGCGTTGTATTGCCCTGTTGTCTTGACGGTCACGTTAGAGAATCTGTCCTAGGACTGGACTGTAGTGTGATGTGTCTCATGGGTTCTGATGTGGCTGTGTATTGCCTTGTCCGGCCCCGTGTGGTGTTACGTCTTCCATTGTATCGCTCGGTTGTTGTCTTGATTGTCATCTGATCTATTCTGCCGTTGTAGGCCACCATATTGCCCCTTCCTTCATCAGCTGTTTTTTATGAGCCACGTAAAGGGTTGACGGCACAGACATAATCCTTTCGAGGTGAACCGTTGCCCAAGTCCGGGGCTAGGAATTGGATCCAGCCGCACCTAGACTCCTCTCGGAGAAGGAGTTTAGAAAGCAAGGGGGTCCTTTCCGAGCCTCGTGACTCAATGGGAGGGTCTCCCAGACAGCTCGTCTGACCCTGGCCCCTAGGCAGGAAATAATCCAGGGTACGTGGCCACGGAACCTGATAAAGCGCCGTCACGTGCACTGCTGCCTTTGGAGAATCACTGTGTTGATGTTTCTGAATGTTTCTCTACTTCTCTCTTAGGAGTGAAGTGAATCGCTCCACCCACCACAACTGCATATTGCCTTGTCCGGCCCCGTATTGGGTTACGTCTTGCCTTGTATTGCCCTGTCGTTGTCATGATTGCCGCCTGACCCATGGTGTCATAGTAGTGCACTGCACTGTGAATTTTTTGACTGTCTGTTATTTATTTGACTGAGTGTTGGCTGGCAGTGGCCTGTATTGTGTTATCTTGCACCGTATTGCCCTGTATTTCCCGTGACTGCCCTCTGAGACTTCCTGAGATTGTAGGGCGTTCTGTTGTGGGTTTTTTAATTGGCTGTTCTTTGTGTGACTGTGTATTGCCTTGTGCTGCCCTGTGTTGTGTTACGGCTCGTGTTGCATTACTCTGTCGTTGCTTTGACTGTGTTTTGGGACAGTGTCATAGTGCTGCACTGGATTATGGGTATTTTAACTGTTCTTGACTTGGCTGTGCGTTGCCTTTTACTGCTCTGTATGATGTTAGGTCTTGCACTGTAGTGGTCTGTCATTGTCTTGGCTGTTACTTTAGACTGTCTGGGATTGTACTTATTAATTGTGAAAGTTCCATTAGTTGTTCCTTATTTGACTGCTGGGGTGGTGTGGGCGCCCCTTCGTTTTGGCGCCCCAATCATCCATGGAGTTGTTCTGAGTGGTACTTGAAGTTGGGGGATGGTTGGCAACACAGTGGGGACCTAGATATTTTGTTCCTGTGCTGATGTGACTATAAGTCAATTGGCTTACCCCATAAATAGTGGACAGCCCAAGAGCCTTTTGACTACTTCTGCATGGCAGGGGCCTCCGTGCCAGGATCTCCCCTTGAGCAGGGACGCTCGATTAAGGTTCTGCTCCTCGAGATTGAGATATGCCTTGCCGCAACAGATTCTCAGTAAGTCACTAATAGCATGCAAAACCTTGTAGCCTTAGCTCAGTGATATAAAGGGTCGATGGCGCAGATACAATCCTTTAGAGGTGAACCATTGCCCAAGTCCAGGGCTAGGAATTGGATCCAGCCGCACCTAGACTCCTCTCGGAGAAGGAGTTTAGAAAGCAAGGGGGTCCTCTCCGAGCTAGGAATTGGATCCAGCCGCACCTAGACTCCTCTCCGAGAAGGAGTTTAGAAAGCAAGGGGGTCCTTTCCGAGCCTTGTGACTCAATGGGAGGGTCTCCCAGACAGCTTGTCTGACCCTGGCCCCTAGGCAGGAAATAATCCGGGGTGCGTGGCCATATGGAATCTGGTAAAGCGCCGTCACGTGCACTGCTGCCTTTGGAGAATCACTGTGTCGATGTTTCTGAATGTTTCACCGCTTCTCTCTTAGAAGCGAAGTTAGCCGCTCGGCCTGCCACAACTGCGTATTGCCTTGTCCGGCCCCGTATGGCGTCACGTTTGGCATTGTATTGCCCTCTATTTGCCCGGACTGCCATCTGATCCGTTCCGGCATTGTACTGGTGTGTATTGTGGGTTTTTTAATCGGTTTTGTGTTATTTGAATGCGTATTGCCCTGTCTAGTGTTGTATCTTGCATTGTACTGCCCTGTCATTCCGTTCACTGTCACTTTAGACGTTCTGGGATTGCAGCGATCCGTATTGTGCAGGTTTTATTCGTTGTTCTGTGTTTGACCCATGTATTGCCTTGTTACCACCTTGTATTGTGTTGCGGCTTGCGTTGTATCGCCATGTTGTTGTTCTGAGTGCCATCTGATACGTTTCGGTGTTGTACAGCCCTGCGTTATGTCTTCCATTGTATAGCTCTGTCACTGCCTCGACTGCAGTCTCACACGTTTTGGCATTGCATCGCATGGTATTGCGGGATACTTAATCAGTTATTTATTTGACCGTGTATTTCACTGTACTGCCCTGTATTGCGTTATTTCTTGCCTTGTATTGCTCTGTCATTATCTTGACTGGCATCTCCACTTAATTTTGTTTTCTCCCGCACTGTACTGTGGTTCTTCTAATCGGTTGGTATTTAGTTGACTGCGTCTTCCGTTCTGCTCTGTCGTGTAATGTTGCATCTTGGATCGCGTCGCCCTATAGTTGTTTTGACTGCCACCCGAGACCGTGTGGGATCATACTGCACCGTATTGTGGTGTTTTGATCGGTTGTTTATTATTCTGTATTGCATTGTAGCAACCTGTATTGTGTTACGTTGTGCGTTGTGTTGCCATGAAATAGTCTTAACTGTCCTTTTACACTCTCTGGGTTTGTACCGCACCGAACTGAGGGTGTTTTTGATTGGCTGTTCTATATTTGACCACGTATTGCTTTGTACTGCCCTGTATTTTCCTAAGTCTTGCGTCGTATTGCCCTCTCACCGTGCCGCGAGCCATCTGATGTATTCTGGCGTTGACAGGCACTGTATTGAGAGCTTCTTAGGCTGTTGTACTCTATTTGACCGTGCATCAATTTTGTGATCGGTCGTTCCCTATTTGACTGTGTATTGGCCTTGTACTGCCCTGTGTAAAGTTACGTCTTGCATTGTATTGCCCTGTCATAGTATTGCCTGTCATAGTCTGTCATAGCACCAGGATGTGCCCTTGAGCGGGGACGCTTGCTTCAGGTTCTGCTCCTCAAGGCTGAGAGATCCCTTGCCGCAACAGAGTCTCGGTAAGTGACTAATACCACGCTAAACCTCGTAGCCTTAGCACAGTGATATAAGGGTTGATGGCGCGGACACAATCCTTTAGAGGTGAACCGTTGCCCAAGTCCAGGGCTAGGAATTGGATCCAGCCGCACTTAGACTGCTCTTCAAGAAGGAGTTTAGAAAGCAAGGGGGTTGCGGCTCAACGGGAGGGTCTGTGCAATAAATTGTCCAGGGGATGTGGCCACAGAACCTGGTAAAGGGATGTTACATTCACTGCTGCCTTTGTCGAATCACTGTGTTGATGTTTCTGAATGTTTCTCTACTTCTCTCAGGACTGAAGTGAATCGCTCCACCTGCCACAACTGCATATTGCCTTGTCCGGCCCCGTATTGGGTTACCTCTCGCCTTGTATTGCCCTGTCCTTCTTTTGGTTGCCATCTGACCCCTGGTGTCATAGTAGTGCACTGCACTGTGAATTTTTTGACTGTCTGTTATTTATTTGACTGAGTATTGCCTTGTACTGCCTTGTGTACTGCGACGTAGTGCTTTGTATTGCCCTGTAATTGCATTGACTGCCATCCGAGATGTCTTGAGATCGTACGGCAGCGTAGCGCGGGTTTTCTGGTCAGCTGTTCTTTATTTGACTGTGTACTGCCTTATGCTGCCCTGCACAGTGTTCCGTCTCGCGTTGTCATTGTCTCGACCGACATGTGGGATTGTTTGCCATTGTACTGCAGTGTGGTTTGGGTATTGTAGTTTACTGTTCTTCATTTGACTGTGTATTGCCTTGTACTGACCTGTATAACGTTATGTCTTGCACTGCGTTGCCCTGGCATTGTCTTGACCGACATCTGAGACTGTCTGGCATTGTACTGTACTGTACTGGGAATCTTCTGATTTGCTCTAATTTATTTGTCTGCAAATCGGGTTGTACTGCCCTGTATACTGTAACGTGTGGCATTGTACCGCCTGTCACTGGCTTAACGGTGGCTTGAGAGATTCTGTTGTAAGACTGCACTCCGTTGTGAATTTCTCCATTGGTGATTCTGTGATGGCGTATTGCCTGGCACTGCCCCGTACTGTGTTACGCTTTACGTTGTAGCGCTCAGTCATTGTCTTCAATGACATCTGACACTTTGTAACATACGACGCCACTGTATTGCCAATTATTCCACGGGCTATTATTTATTTGAGCATGTATTGATGTGTAGGACTCTGTATAATGTTAAGTCGTGCACTGCCTTGACACTAAAATAGAAATTCTAGAGGCTGTCGGAGCACCAAGTGGGAAAGGGTGGTGGTGAGATCCTGAAAGCAGCAGGAAAGCCCGGAGCCCCACGTGGTGCCGCCGCGCCAGCCTCCAAAATATGTCTGGGTAGGGCCGCGGCTCTGGCGACAGCTCCCACGCTCGAAGAGCCAGGAGGGAAAGCCGTGCCTCCTTGGAAAGCTCTTTGGTAGCCGCTCGCGTGGCCCCACAGCCCGTGGGGCTGCGGGCTTTCCGGCGGCCGTCAGCCTCGGCGCCATTGGCGCCCACGTGGTGCCGCCACGCCAGCCTGCAAAGCATTTTCCGGTAGGGCCGCGGCTCTGGCGACAGCTCCCACGCCCGAAGAGCCAGGAGGGAAAGCCGTGCCTCCTTGGAAAGCTCTTTGGCAGACTCTGGTGTGGCCCCACAGCTCGTGGGGCTGCGGGCTTTCCAGCGGCCGTCAGCCTCGGCGACACCAGCGCCCACGTGGCGCCTCCACGCCAGCCTGCGAAGCATTTTCCGGTAGGGCCGCGGCTCTGGCGACAGCTCCCATGCCCGAAGAGCCAGGAGGGAAAGCCGTGCCTCGTTGGAAAGCTCTTTGGCAGCCGCTCACGTGGCCCCACAGCTCGTGGGGCTGCGGGCTTTCCGGCGGCCTTCAGCCTCGGCGACACCGGCGAACACGTGGCGCCGCCGC
The DNA here is from genome assembly GCF_028500815.1 of Rissa tridactyla. Taxonomy (NCBI): domain Eukaryota; kingdom Metazoa; phylum Chordata; class Aves; order Charadriiformes; family Laridae; genus Rissa; species Rissa tridactyla. The sequence goes on along the minus strand of NW_026529338.1, from coordinate 638,020 downwards.
GCCAGGCTGCGAAGCATTTTCCGGTAGGGCCGCGGCTCTGGCGACAGCTCCCACGCCCGAAGAGCCAGGAGGGAAAGCCGTGCCTCGTTGGAAAGTTCTTTGGCAGACTCTGGTGTGGCCCCACAGCCCGTGGGGCTGCGGGCTTTCCGGCGGCCGTCAGCCTCGGCGACAACGGCGCCCACGTGGCGCCTCCACGCCAGGCTGCGAAGCATTTTCCGGTAGGGCCACGGCTCTGGCGACAGCTCCCACGCCCGAAGAGCCAGGAGGGAAAGCCGTGCCTCGTTGGAAAGCTCTTTGGCAGCCGCTCGCGTGGCCCCACAGCCCGTGGGGCTGCGGGCTTTCCGGCGGCCGTCAGCCTCGGCGACACCAGCGCCCACGTGGCGCCGCCGCGCCAGCCTGCGAAGCATTTTCCGGTAGGGCCGCGGCTCTGGCGACAGCTCCCACGCCCGAAGAGCCAGGAGGGAAAGCCGTGCCTCGTTGGAAAGCTCTTTGGCAGCCGCTCGCGTGGCCCCACAGCCCGTGGGGCTGCGGGCTTTCCGGCGGCCATCAGCCTCGGCGACACCGGCGCACACATGGCGCCGCCGCGCCAGCCTGCGAAGCATTTTCCGGTAGGGCTGCGGCTCTGGCGACATCTCCCACGCCCGAAGAGCCAGGAGGGAAAGCCGTGCCTCCTTGGAAAGCTCTTTGGCAGCCGCTCGCGTGGCCCCACAGCCCGTGGGGCTGCGGGCTTTCCGGCGGCCGTCAGCCTCGGCGACACCAGAGCCCAATTGACGCCGCCACGCCAGCCTGCGAAGCATTTTCCGGTAGGGCTGCAGCTCTTGTGACAGCTCCCACGCCCGAAGAGCCAGGAGGGAAAGCCGTGCCTCCTTGGAAAGCTCTTTGGCAGCCGCTCGCGTGGCCCTACAACCCGTGGGGCTGCGGGCTTTCCGGCGGCCATCAGCCTCGGCGACACCAGCGACCACGTGGCGCTGCCACGCCAGCCTGCGAAGTATTTTCCGGTAGGACCGCGGCTCTGGCGACAGCTCCCACGCCCGAAGAGTCAGGAGGGAAAGCCGTGCCTCCTTGGAAAGCTCTTTGGCAGCCGCTCGCGTGGCCCCACAGCCCGTGGGGCTGCGGGCTTTCAGGCAGCCGTCAGCCTCGGCGACACCGGTGCCCACGTGGTGCCGCGGCGCCAGCCTGCGAAGCATTTTCCGGTAGGGCCGTGGCTCTGGCGACAGCTCCCACGCCCGAAGAGCCAGGAGGGAAAGCCGTGCCTCGTTGGAAAGCTCTTTGGCAGCCGCTCGCGTGGCCCCACAGCCCGTGGGGCTGCGGGCTTTCCGGCCGCCATTAGCCTCGGCGACACCGGCGCCCACGTGGCGCCGCCGCGCCAGCCTGCGAAGCATTTTCCGGTAGGGCCGCGGCTTTGGCGACAGCTCCCACGCCCGAAGAGCCAGGAGGGAAAGCCGTGCCTCGTTGGAAAGCTCTTTGGCAGCCGCTCACGTGGCCCCACAGCCCGTGGGGCTGCGGGCTTCCCGGCGGCCGTCAGCCTCGGCGACACCGGCGCCCACGTGGCGCTGCCGCGCCAGCCTGCGAAGCATTTTCCGGTAGGGCCGCGGCTCTGGCGACAGCTCCCACGCCCGAAGAGCCAGGAGGGAAAGCCGTGCCTCGTTGGAAAGCTCTTTGGCAGCCGCTCGCGTGGCCCCACAGCCCGTGGGGCTGCGGGCTTTCCGGCGGCCGTCAGCGTCGGCGCCACCGGCGAACACGTGGCGCCACCGCGCCAGGCTGCGAAACATTTTCCGGTAGGGCCGCGGCTCTGGCGACAGCTCCCACGCCCGAAGAGCCAGGAGGGAAAGCCGTGCCTCCTTGGAAAGCTCTTTGGCAGCCGCTCGCTTGGCCCCACAGCCCGTGGGGCTGCGGGCTTTCCGGCGGCCATCAGCCTCGGCGCCACCGGCGAACACGTGGCGCCGCCGCGCCAGCCTGCGAAGCATTTTCCGGTAGGGCCGCGGCTCTGGCGACAGCTCCCACGCCCGAAGAGCCAGGAGGGCAAGCCATGGCTCGTTGGAAAGCTCTTTGGCAGCCGCTCGCGTGGCCCCACAGCCCGTGGGGCTGCGGGCTTTCCGGCGGCCATCAGCCTCGGCGACACCGGCGCCCACATGGCGCCGCCGCGCCAGCCTGCGAAGCATTTTCCGGTAGGGCCGCGGCTCTGGCGACAGCTCCCACGCCCGAAGAGCCAGGAGGGAAAGCCGTGCCTCGTTGGAAAGCTCTTTGGCAGCCGCTCGCGTGGCCCCACAGCCCGTGGGGCTGCGGGCTTTCCGGCGGCCTTCAGCCTCGGTGACACCAGCGCCCAATTGACGCCGCCACGCCAGCCTGCGAAGCATTTTCCGGTAGGGCCGCGGCTCTGGCGACAGCTCCCACGCCCGAAGAGCCAGGAGGGAAAGCTGTGCCTCCTTGGAAAGCTCTTTGGCAGCCGCTCGCGTGGCCCCACAGCCCGTGGGGCTGCGGGCTTTCCGGCGGCCATCAGCCTCGGCGCCACCGGCGAACACGTGGCGCCGCCGCGCCAGGCTGCGAAGCATTTTCCGGTAGGGCCGCGGCTCTGGCGACAGCTCCCACGCCCGAAGAGCCAGGAGGGAAAGCCGTGCCTCGTTGGAAAGCTCTTTGGCAGCCGCTCACGTGGCCCCACAGCCCGTGGGGCTGCGGGCTTTCCAGCGGCCGTCAGCCTCGGCGCCATAGGCGCCCACGTGGCGCTGCCGCGCCAGCCTGTGAAGCATTTTCCGGTAGGGCCGCGGCTCTGGCGACAGCTCCCACGCCTGAAGAGCCAGGAGGGAAAGCCGTGCCTCGTTGGAAAGCTCTTTGGCAGCCGCTCGCGTGGCCCCACAGCCCGTGGGGCTGCGGGCTTTCCGGCGGCCATCAGCCTCGGCGACACCGGCGCCCACGTGGCGCCGCCGTGCCAGCCTGCGAAGCATTTTCCGGTAGGGCCGCGGCTCTGGCGACAGCTCCCACGCCCGAAGAGCCAGGAGGGAAAGCCGTGCCTCGTTGGAAAGCTCTTTGGCAGCCGCTCGCGTGGCCCCACAGCCCGTGGGGCTGCAGGCTTTCCGGCGGCCTTCAGCCTCGGTGACACCAGCGCCCAATTGACGCCGCCACGCCAGCCTACGAAGCATTTTCCGGTAGGGCCGCGGCTCTGGCGACAGCTCCCACGCCCGAAGAGCCAGGAGGGAAAGCCGTGCCTCATTGGAAAGCTCTTTGGCAGCCGCTCGCGTGGCCCCACAGCCCGTGGGGCTGCCGGCTTTCCGGCGGCCGTCAGCCTCGGCGACACCGGCGAACACGTGGCGCCGCCACGCCAGGCTGCGAAGCGTTTTACGGTAGGGCCGCGGCTCTGGCGACAGCTCCCACGCCCGAAGAGCCAGGAGGGAAAGCCGTGCCTCGTTGGAAAGCTCTTTGGCAGCCGCTCGCGTGGCCCCACAGCCCGTGGGGCTGCGGGCTTTCCGGCGGCCATCAGCCTCGGCGCCACCGGCGAACACGTGGCGCCGCCGCGGCAGGCTGCGAAGCATTTTCCGGGAGGGCCGCGGCTCTGGCGACAGCTTCCACACCCGAAGAGCCAGGAGGGAAAGCCGTGCCTCGTTGGAAAGCTCTTTGGCAGCCGCTCGCGTGGCCCCACAGCCCGTGGGGCTGCGGGCTTTCCGGCGGCCATCAGCCTCAGCGCCACCGGCGCCCACATGGCGCCCCCGCGCCAGCCTGCGAAGCATTTTCCGGTAGGGCCGCGTCTCTGGCGACAGCTCCCACGCCCGAAGAGCCAGGAGGGAAAACCGTGCCTCGTTGGAAAGCTCTTTGGCAGCCGCTCGCGTGGCCCCATAGCCCGTGGGGCTGCGGGCTTTCCGGCGGCCGTCAGCCTCGGCGCGACCGGCGAACACGTGGCGCCCCCGCGCTAGGCTGCGAAGTATTTTCCGGTAGGGCCGCGGCTCTGGCGACAGCTCCCACGCCCGAAGAGCCAGGAAGGTAAAGCCGTGCCTCGTTGGAAAGCTCTTTGGCAGCCGCTCGCGTGGCCCCACAGCCCGTGGGGCTGCGGGCTTTCCGGCGGCCGTCAGCCTCGGCGCCACCGGCGCCCACGTGGCGCCCCCGCGCCAGCCTGCGAAGCATTTTCCGGTAGGGCCGCGGCTCTGGCGACAGCTCCCACGCCCGAAGAGCCAGGATGGAAAGCCTTGCCTCCTTGGAAAGCTCTTTGGCAGCCGCTCGCGTGGCCCCACAGCCCGTGGGGCTGCGGGCTTTCCGGCGGCCGTCAGCCTCGGCGACACCAGCGCCCACGTGGCGCCTCCACGCCAGCCTGCGAAGTATTTTCCGGTAGGACGGCGGCTCTGACGACAGCTCCCACGCCCGAAGAGCCAGGAGGGAAAGCCGTGCCTCCTTGGAAAGCTCTTTGGCAGCCGCTCGCGTGGCCCCACAGCCCATGGGGCTGCGGGCTTTCCGGCGGCCATCAGCCTCGGCGCCACCGGCGCCCACGTGGCGCCCCCGCGCCAGGCTGCGAAGCATTTTCCGGTAGGGCCGCGGCTCTGACGACAGCTCCCACGCCCGAAGAGCCAGGAGGGAAAGCCGTGCCTCCTTGGAAAGCTCTTTGGCAGCCGCTCGCGTGGCCCCACAGCCCGTGGGGCTGCGGGCTTTCCGGCGGCCGTCAGCCTCGGCGCCACCGGCGAACACGTGGCGCCGCCGCGGCAGGCTGCGAAGCATTTTCCGGTAGGGCCGCGTCTCTGGCGACAGCTCCCACGCCCGAAGAGCCAGGAGGGAAAGCCGTGCCTCCTTGGAAAGCTCTTTGGCAGCCGCTCGCGTGGCCCCACAGCCCATGGGGCTGCGGGCTTTCCGGCGGCCGAAAGCCTCGGCGACACCAGCGCCCACGTGGCGCCTCAACGCCAGCCTGCGAAGTATTTTCCGGTAGGACGGCAGCTCTGGCGACAGCTCCCACGCCCGAAGAGCCAGGAGGGAAAGCCGTGCCTCGTTGGAAAGCTCTTTGGCAGCCGCTCGCGTGGCCCCACAGCCCGTGGGGCTGCGGGCTTTCTGGCGGCCATCAGCCTCGGCGCCACCAGCGAACACGTGGCGCCGCCGCGCCAGCCTGCGAAGCATTTTCCGGTAGGGCCGCGGCTCTGGCGACAGCTCCCACGCCCGAAGAGCCAGGAGGGAAAGCCGTGCCTCGTTGGAAAGCTCTTTGGCAGCCGCTCGCGTGGCCCCACAGCCCGTGGGGCTGCGGGCTTTCCGGCGGCCGTCAGCCTCGGCGACACCGGCGAACACGTGGCGCCACCGCGCCAGCCTTTGAAGCATTTTCCGGTAGGGCCGCGGCTCTGGCGACAGCTCCCACGCCCGAAGAGCCAGGAAGGTAAAGCCGTGCCTCGTTGGAAAGCTCTTTGGCAGCCGCTCGCGTGGCCCCACAGCCCGTGGGGCTGCCGGCTTTCCGGCGGCCGTCAGCCTCGGCGACACCGGTGCCCACGTGACGCCCCCGCGCCAGCCTGCGAAGCATTTTCCGGTAGGGCCGCGGCTCTGGCGACAGCTCCCACGCCCGAAGAGCCAGGAGGGAAAGCCGTGCCTTGTTGGAAAGCTCTTTGGCAGCCGCTCGCGTGGCCCCACAGCCCGTGCGGCTGCGGGCTTTCTGGCGGCCATCAGCCTCGGCGACACCGGCGCCCACGTGGCGCCTCCACGGCAGCCTGCGAAGCATTTTCCGGTAGGGCCGCGGCTCTGGCGACAGCTCCCACGCCCGAAGAGCCAGGAGGGAAAGCCATGCCTCGTTGGAAAGCTCTTTGGCAGCCGCTCGCGTGGCCCCACAGCCCGTGGGGCTGCGGGCTTTCCGGTGGCCATCAGCCTCGGCGACACCAGCGAACACGTGGCGCCTCCATGCCAGCCTGCGAAGCATTTTCCGGTAGGGCCGCGGCTCTGGCGACAGCTCCCACGCCCGAAGAGCCAGGAGGGAAAGCCGTGCCTCGTTGGAAAGCTCTTTGGCAGCCGCTCGCGTGGCCCCACAGCCCGTGGGGCTGCGGGCTTTCCGGCGGCCGTCAGCCTCGGCGACACCAGCGCCCACGTGGCGCCTCCACGCTAGCCTGCCGAAGTATTTTCCGGTAGGACGGCGGCTCTGGCGACAGCTCCCACGCCCGAAGAGCCAGGAGGGAAAGCCGTGCCTCGTTGGAAAGCTCTTTGGCAGCCGCTCGCGTGGCCCCACAGCCCATGGGGCTGCGGGCTTTCGGCGGCATCAGCCTCGGCGCCACCGGCGCCCACGTGGCGCCCCCGCGCCAGGCTGTGAAGCATTTTCCGGTAGGGCTGCGGCTCTGGCGACAGCTCCCACGCCCGAAGAGCCAGGAGGGAAAGCCGTGCCTCGTTGGAAAGCTCTTTGGCAGCCGCTCGCGTGGCCCCACAGCCCGTGGGGCTGCGGGCTTTCCGGCGGCCATCAGCCTGACGGCGCCACCGGCGAACACGTGGCACCGCCGCGCCAGGCTGCGAAGCATTTTCCGGTAGGGCCGCGGCTCTGACGACAGCTCCACGCCCGAAGAGCCAGGAGGGAAAGTCCGTGCCTCGTTGAAAGCTCTTTGGCAGCCGCTCGCGTGGCCCCACAGCCGTGGGGCTGCGGGCTTTCCAGCGGCCGTCAGCCTCGGCGCCATCGGCGCCCACTATGGCGCCGCCGCGCCAGCCTGCGAAGCATTTTCCGGTAGGCCGCGGCTCTGGCGACAGCTCCCCACGCCCGAAGAGCCAGGAGGGAAAGCCGTGCCTCGTTGGAAAGCTCTTGGCAGCCGCTCGCGTGGCCCCACAGCCCGTGGGGCTGCGGGCTTTTCCGGCTGCCATCAGCCTTGGCGCCACCGGCGCCCACATGGCGCCCCCGCGCCAGCCTGCGAAGCATTTTCCGGTAGGGCTGCGGCTCTGGCGACAGCTCCCACGCCGGAAGAGCCAGGAGGGAAAGCCGTGCCTCCTTGGAAAGCTCTTTGGCAGCCGCTCGCGTTGGCCCCACAGCCCGTGGGGCTGCGGGCTTTCCGGCCGGCCCGTCAGCCTCGGCGACAACGGCGCCCACGTGGCGCCTCCACGCAGCCTGCGAAGCATTTTCCGGTAGGGCCGTGGCTCTGGCGACAGCTCCACGCTCGAAGAGCCAGGACGGAAGCCGTGCCTCGTTGGAAAGCTCTTTGGCAGCCGCTCGTGTGGCCCCACAGCCCGTGGGGCTGCGGGCATTCTGGCGGCCATCAGCCTCGGCGCCACCGGCGCCCACGTGGCGCCGCCGCGCCAGCCTGCAAAGCATTTTGCGGTAGGACCGCGGCTCTGGCGACAGCTCCCACGCCCGAAGAGCCAGGAGGGAAAGGCGTGCCTCCTTGGAAAGCTCTTTGGCAGCCGCTCGCGTGGCCCACAGCCCGTGGGATGCGGGCTTTCCGGCGGCCGTCAGCCTCGGCGACACCAGCGCCCAATTGACGCCGCACGCCAGCCTGCGAAGCATTTTCCTGTAGGCCGCGGCTCTCGGCGACAGCTCCCACGCCCGAAGAGCCAGGAGGGAAAGCCCTGCCTCGTTGGAAAGCTCTTTCGCAGCCGCTCGCGTGGCCCCACAGCCCGTGGGGCTGCGGGCTTTCCGGCGGCCATCAGCCTCGGCGCCACCGGCGCCCACATGGCGCCGGCGCGCCAGCCTGCGAAGCATTTTCCGGTAGGGCCGCGGCTCTGGCGACAGCTCCCACGCCCGAAGAGCAGGAGGGAAAGCCGTGCCTCGTTGGAAAGCTCTTTGGCAAGCCGCTCGCGTGGCCCCACAGCCCGTGGGGCTGCGGGCTTTCCACAGCGGCCGTCAGCCTCGGCGACAACGGCGCCCACGTGGGCGCCTCCACGCCAGCCTGCGAAGCCTTTTCGGTAGGGCCGCGGCTCTGGCGACAGCTCCCACGCCCCGAAGAGCCAGGAGGGAAAGCCGTGCCTCCTTGGAAAGCTCTTTGGCAGCCGCTCGCGTGGCCCACCGAGCCCGTGGGGGCTGCGGGCTTTCCGGCGGCCGTCAGCTCGGCACACCGGCGCCCACGTGGCGCGCCCGCCGCGCCAGCCTGCCGAAGCATTTTCGGTAGGGCCGCGGCTCTGGCGACAGCTCCCACGCCCGAAGAGCAAGGAGGGAAAGCCGTGCCTCGTTGGATGCTCTTTGGCAGCCGCTCGCGTGGCCCCACAGCCCGTGGGGCTGCGGGCTTTCCGGCGGCCCATCAGCCTCGGCGCGCACCGGCGAACACGTGCGCCCCGCGCCAGCCTGCGAAGCGTAGCATTTTCCGGTAGGGCCGCGGCTATGGCGACAGCTCCCACGCCCGAAGAGCCAGGAGGAAAGCCGTGCCTCGTTGGAAAGCTCTTTGGCAGCCGCTCGCGTGGCCCCACAGCCGTGGGGCTGCGGGCCTTTCCGGCGGCCATCAGCCTCGGCGCCACCGGCGAACACGTGGCGCCGCCGCGCCAGGCTGCGAAGCATTTTCCGGTAGGCCCGCAGCTCTGGCGACAGCTCCCACGCCCGAAGAGCCAGGAGGAAAGCCGTGCCTCCGTTTGGAAAGCTCTTTGGCAGCCGCTCGCGTGGCCCCATAGCCCGTGGGGCTGCGGGCTTTTCCGGCGGCTGTCAGCCTCGGCGACACCAGCGCCCAATTGACGCCGGCCACGCCAGGCTGCGAAGCATTTTCCGGTAGGGCCGCGGCTCTGACGACAGCTCCCACGCCCGGAAGAGCCAGGAGGGAAAGCCGTGCCTCGTTGGAAAGCTCTTTGGCAGCCGCTCGCGTGGCCCACAGCCCGTGGGGCTGCGGGCTTTCCAGCGGCCGTCAGCCTCGGCGACAACGGCGCCCACGTGGCGCCTGCACGCCAGCCTCGGAAGCATTTTCCGGTAGGGCCGTGGCTCTGGCGACAGCTCCCACGCTCGAAGAGCCAGGACGAAAGCCGTGCCTCGTTGGAAAGCTCTTTGGCAGCCGATCACGTGGCCCCACAGCCCGTGGGGCTGCGGGCTTTCCGGCGGCCGTCAGCCTCGGCGCCATCGGCGCCCATGTGACGCCGCCGCGCCAGCCTGCGAAGCATTTTCCGGTAGGGCCGCGGCTCTGGCGACAGCTCCACGCCCGAAGAGCCAGGAGGGAAAGCCGTGCCTCCTTGGAAAGCTCTTTGGCAGCCGCTCGCGTGGGCCCCACAGCCCGTGGGGCCTGCGGGCTTTCCGGCGGCCATCAGCCTCGGCGACACCGGCGCCCACATGGCGCCGCCGCGCCAGCCTGCGAAGCATTTTCCGGTAGGGCCGCGGCTCTGGCGACAGCTCCCACGCCCGAAGAGCCAGGAGGGAAAGCCGTGCCTCGTTGGAAAGCTCTTTGGCAGCCGCTCGCGTGGCCCCACAGCCCGTGGGGCTGCGGGCTTTCCGGCGGCCGTCAGCCTCGGCGACACCAGCGCCCACGTGGCGCCTCCACGCCAGCCTGCGAAGTATTTTCCGGTAGGACGGCGGCTCTGGCGACAGCTCCCGCGCCCGAAGAGCCAGGAGGGAAAGCCGTGCCTCGTTGGAAAGCTCTTTGGCAGCCACTCGCGTGGCCCCACAGCCCGTGGGGCTGCGGGCTTTCCGGCGGCCGTCAGCCTCCGGTGACACCAGCGCCCAATTGACGCCGCCACGCCAGCCTGCGAAGCATTTTCCGGTAGGGCCGCGCTCTGGCGACAGCTCCCACGCCCGAAGAGCCAGGAGGGAAAGCCGTGCCTCGTTGGAAAGCTCTTTGGCAGCCGCTCGTGTGGCCCCACAGCCCGTGGGGCTGCAGGCTTTCGGCGGCCGTCAGCCTCGGAGACACTTGGCGAACACGTGGCGCCGCCACGCCAGGCTGCGAAGCATTTTCCGGTAGGGCCGTGGCTCTGGCGACAGCTCCCACGCCCGAAGAGCCAGGAGGAAAGCCGTGCCTCCTTGGAAAGCACTTTGGCAGCCGCTCGCGTGGCCCCACAGTCCGTGGGGCTGCGGGCTTTCTGGCGGCCATCAGCCTCGGCGACACCGGGGCCCACATGGCGCCGCCGCGCCAGCCTGCGAAGCATTTTCTGGTAGGGCCGTGGCTCTGGTGACAGCTCCACGCCCGAAGAGCCAGGAGGGAAAGCCGTGCCTCGTTGGAAAGCTCTTTGGCAGCCGCTCGCGTGGCCCCACAGCCCGTGGGGCTGCGGGCTTTCCGGCGGCCATCAGCCTCGGGCGCCACCGGCGAACACGTGGCGCCCCCGCGCCAGCCTGCGAAGCATTTCCGGTAGGGCCGCGGCTCTGGCGACAGCTCCCACGCCCGAAGAGCCAGGAGGGAAAGCCGTGCCTCGTTGGAAAGCTCTTTGGCAGCCGCTCGCGTGGCCCCACAGCCCGTGGGGCTGCGGGCTTTCCGGCGGCCATCAGCCTCGGCGCCACCGGGCGAACACGTGGCGCCGCCGCGCCAGGCTGCGAGCATTTTCCGGTAGGGCCGCAGCTCTGGCGACAGCTCCCACGCCCGAAGAGCCAGGAGGGGAAAGCCGTGCCTCGTTGGAAAGCTCTTTGGCAGCCGCTCGCGTGGCCCCATAGCCCGTGGGGCTGCGGGCTTTCCGGCGGCTGTCAGCCTCGGCGACACCAGCGCCCAATTGACGCCGCCACGCCAGGCTGCGAAGCATTTTCCGGTAGGGCCGCGGCTCTGACGACAGCTCCCACGCCCGAAGAGCCAGGAGGGAAAGCCGTGCCTCGTTGGAAAGCTCTTTGCAGCCGCTCGCGTGGCCCCACAGCCCGTGGGGCTGCGGGCTTTCCAGCGGCCGTCAGCCTCGGCGGACAACGGCGCCCACGTGGCGCCTGCACGCCAGCCTGCGAAGCATTTTCCGGTAGGGCCGTGGCTCTGGCGACAGCTCCCACGCTCGAAGAGCCAGGACGGAAAGCCGTGCCTCGTTGGAAAGCTCTTTGGCAGCCGCTCACGTGGCCCCACAGCCCGTGGGGCTGCGGGCTTTCCGGCGGCCGTCAGCCTCGGCGCCATCGGCGCCCATGTGACGCCGCCGCGCCAGCCTGCGAAGCATTTTCCGGTAGGGCCGCGGCTCTGGCGACAGGCTCCCACGCCCGAAGAGCCAGAGGGAAAGCCGTGCCTCCTTGGAAAGCTCTTTGGCAGCCGCTCGCGTGGCCCCACAGCCCGTGGGGCTGCGGGCTTTCCGGCGGCCATCAGCCCTCGGCGACACCGGCGCCCACATGGCGCCGCCGCGCCAGCCTGCGAAGCATTTTCCGGTAGGGCCGCGGCTCTGGCGACAGCTCCCACGCCTAGAAGAGCCAGGAGGGAAAGCCGTGCCTCGTTGGAAAGCTCTTTGGCAGCCGCTCGCGTGGCCCCACAGCCCGTGGGGCTGCGGGCTTTCCGGCGGCCCGTCAGCCTCGGCGACACCAGCGCCCACGTGGCGCCTCCACGCCAGCCTGCGAAGTATTTTCCGGTAGGAGCGGCGGCTCTGGCGACAGCTCCCGCGCCGAAGAGCCAGGAGGGAAAGCCGTGCCTCGTTGGAAAGCTCTTTGGCAGCCACTCGCGTGGCCCCACAGGCCCGTGGGGCTGCGGGCTTTCCGGCGGCCGTCAGCCTCGGTGACACCAGCGCCCAATTGACGCCGCCACGCCAGCCTGCGAAGCATTTTCCGGTAGGGCCGCGGCTCTGGCGACAGCTCCCACGCCCGAAGAGCCAGGAGGGAAAGCCGTGCCTCGTTGGAAAGCTCTTTGGCAGCCGCTCGTGTGGCCCCACAGCCCGTGGGGCTGCAGGCTTTCCGGCGGCCGTCAGCCTCGGAGACACTGGCGAACACGTGGCGCCGCCACGCCAGGCTGCGAAGCATTTTCCGGTAGGGCCGTGGCTCTGGCGACAGCTCCCACGCCCGAAGAGCCAGGAGGGAAAGCCGTGCCTCCTTGGAAAGCACTTTGGCAGCCGCTCGCGTGGCCCCACAGTCCGTGGGGCTGCGGGGCTTTCCGGCGGCCATCAGCCTCGGCGCCACCGGCGAACACGTGGCGCCCCCGCGCCAGCCTGCGAAGCATTTTCCGGTAGGGCCGCGGCTCTGGCGACAGCTCCCACGCCCGAAGAGCCAGGAGGGAAAGCCGTGCCTCGTTGGAAAGCTCTTTGGCAGCCGCTCGCGTGGCCCCACAGCCCGTGGGGCTGCGGGCTTTCCGGCGGCCATCAGCCTCGCGCCACCGGCGAACACGTGGCGCCGCCGCGCCAGGCTGCGAAGCATTTTCCGGTAGGGCCGCAGCTCTGGCGACAGCTCCCACGCCCGAAGAGCCAGGAGGGAAAGCCGTGCCTCGTTGGAAAGCTCTTTGGCAGCCGCTCGCGTGGCCCCATAGCCCGTGGGGCTGCGGGCTTTCCGGCGGCTGTCAGCCTCGGCGACACCAGCGCCCAATTGACGCCGCCACGCCAGGCTGCGAAGCATTTTCCGGTAGGGCCGCGGCTCTGACGACAGCTCCCACGCCCGAAGAGCCAGGAGGGAAAGCCGTGCCTCGTTGGAAAGCTCTTTGGCAGCCGCTCGCGTGGCCCCACAGCCCGTGGGGCTGCGGGGCTTTCCAGCGGCCGTCAGCCTCGGCGACAACGGCGCCCACGTGGCGCCTGCACGCCAGCCTGCGAAGCATTTTCCGGTAGGGCCGTGGCTCTGGCGACAGCTCCCACGCTCGAAGAGCCAGGACGGAAAGCCGTGCCTCGTTGGAAAGCTCTTGGCAGCCGCTCACGTGGCCCCACAGCCCGTGGGGCTGCGGGCTTTCCGGCGGCCGTCAGCCTCGGCGCCATCGGCGCCCATGTGACGCCGCCGCGCCAGCCTGCGAAGCATTTTCCGGTAGGGCCGCGGCTCTGGCGACAGCTCCCACGCCCGAAGAGCCAGGAGGGAAAGCCGTTGCCTCCTTGGAAAGCTCTTTGGCAGCCGCTCGCGTGGCCCCACAGCCCGTGGGGCTGCGGGCTTTCCGGCGGCCATCAGCCTCGGCGACACCGGCGCCCACATGGCGCCGCCGCGCCAGCCTGCGAAGCATTTTCCGGTAGGGCCGCGGCTCTGGCGACAGCTCCCACGCCCGAAGAGCCAGGAGGGAAAGCCGTGCCTCGTTGGAAAGCTCTTTGGCAGCCGCTCGCGTGGCCCCACAGCCCGTGGGGCTGCGGGCTTTCCGGCGGCCGTCAGCCTCGGCGACACCAGCGCCCACGTGGCGCCTCCACGCCAGCCTGCGAAGTATTTTCCGGTAGGACGGCGGCTCTGGCGACAGCTCCCGCGCCCGAAGAGCCAGGAGGGAAAGCCGTGCCTCGTTGGAAAGCTCTTTGGCAGCCACTCGCGTGGCCCCACAGCCCGTGGGGGCTGCGGGGCTTTCCGGCGGCCGTCAGCCTCGGTGACACCAGCGCCCAATTGACGCCGCCACGCCAGCCTGCGAAGCATTTTCCGTAGGGCCGCGGCTCTGGCGACAGCTCCCACGCCCGAAGAGCCAGGAGGGAAAGCCGTGCCTCGTTGGAAAGCTCTTTGGCAGCCGCTCGTGTGGCCCCACAGCCCGTGGGGCTGCAGGCTTTCCGGCGGCCGTCAGCCTCGGAGACACTGGCGAACACGTGGCGCCGCCACGCCAGGCTGCGAAGCATTTTCCGGTAGGGCCGTGGCTCTGGCGACAGCTCCCACGCCCGAAGAGCCAGGAGGGAAAGCCGTGCCTCCTTGGAAAGCACTTTGGCAGCCGCTCGCGTGGCCCCACAGTCCGTGGGGCTGCGGGCTTTCTGGCGGCCCATCAGCCTCGGCGACACCGGGGCCCACATGGCGCCGCCGCGCCAGCCTGCGAGAGCATTTTCTGGTAGGGCCGTGGCTCTGGTGACAGCTCCCACGCCCGAAGAGCCAGGAGGGAAAGCCGTGCCTCCTTGGAAAGCTCTTTGGCAGCCGCTCGCGTGGCCCCACAGCCCGTGGGGCTGCGGGCTTTCTGGCGGCCGTCAGCCTCGGCGACACCAGCGCCCACGTGGCGCCTCCACGCCAGCCTGCGAAGTATTTTCCGGTAGGACGGCGGCTCTGGCGACAGCTCCCACGCCCGAAGAGCCAGGAGGAAAGCCGTGCCTCGTTGGAAAGCTCTTTGGCAGCCGCTCGCGTGGCCCCACAGCCCGTGGGGCTGCGGGCTTTCCGGCGGCCGTCAGCCTCGGCGACAACGGCGCCCACGTGGCGCCTCCACGCCAGCCTGCGAAGCATTTTCCGGTAGGGCCGTGGCTCTGGCGACAGCTCCCACGCCCGAAGAGCCAGGACGGAAAGCCGTGCCTCGTTGGAAAGCTCTTTGGCAGCCGCTCGTGTGGCCCCACAGCCCGTGGGGCTGCGGGCATTCTGGCGGCCATCAGCCTCGGCGCCACCGGCGCCCACGTGGCGCCGCCGCGCCAGCCTGCAAAGCATTTTCCGGTAGGACCGCGGCTCTGGCGACAGCTCCCACGCCCGAAGAGCCAGGAGGGAAAGGCGTGCCTCCTTGGAAAGCTCTTTGGCAGCCGCTCGCGTGGCCCCACAGCCCGTGGGGCTGCGGGCTTTCCGGCGGCCGTCAGCCTCGGCGACACCAGCGCCCAATTGACGCCGCCCACGCCAGCCTGCGAAGCATTTTCGGTAGGGCCACGGCTCTGGCGACAGCTCCCACGCCCGAAGAGCCAGGAGGGAAAGCCGTGCCTCGTTGGAAAGCTCTTTGGCAGCCGCTCGCGTGGCCCCACAGCCCGTGGGGCTGCGGGCTTTCCGGCGGCCATCAGCCTCGGCGCCACCGGCGCCCACATGGCGCCGGCGCGCCATCCTGCGAAGCGTTTTCCGGTAGGGCCGCGGCTCTGGCGACAGCTCCCACGCCCGAAGAGCCAGGAGGGAAAGCCGTGCCTCGTTGGAAAGCTCTTTGGCAGCCGCTCGCGTGGCCCCACAGCGCGTGGGGCTGCGGGCTTTCCGGCGGCCGTCAGCCTCGGCGACACCAGCGCCCACGTGGCGCCGCCGCGCCAGCCTGCGAAGCATTTTCCGGTAGGGCCGTGGCTCTGGTGACAGCTCCCACGCCCGAAGAGCCAGGAGGGAAAGCCGTGCCTCGTTGGAAAGCTCTTTGGCAGCCGCTCGCGTGGCCCCACAGCCCGTGGGGCTGCGGGCTTTCCGGCGGCCGTCAGCCTCGGCGACACCAGCGCCCACGTGGCGCCTCCACGCCAGCCTGCGAAGTATTTTCCGGTAGGACGGCGGCTCTGGCGACAGCTCCCACGCCTGAAGAGCCAGGAGGGAAAGCCGTGCCTCGTTGGAAAGCTCTTTGGCAGCCGCTCGCGTGGCCCCACAGCCCGTGGGGCTGCGGGCTTTCCGGCGGCCGTCAGCCTCGGCGACACCAGCGCCCAATTTACACCGCCACGCCAGCCTGCGAAGCATTTTCCGGTAGGGCCGCGGCTCTGGCGACAGCTCCCACGCCCGAAGAGCCAGGAGGGAAAGCTGTGCCTCGTTGGAAAGCTCTTGGGCAGCCGCTCGCGTGGCCCCACAGCCCGTGGGGCTGCGGGCTTTCCGGCGGCCGTCAGCCTCGGCGACACCGGCGAACACGTGGCGCCCCCGCGCCAGCCTGCGAAGCATTTTCCGGTAGGGCCGCGGCTCTGGCGACAGCTCCCATGCCCGAAGAGCCAGGAGGGAAAGCCGTGCCTCGTTGGAAAGCTCTTTGGCAGCCACTCGCGTGGCCCCACAGCCCGTGGGGCTGCGGGCTTTCCGGCTGCCATCAGCCTCGGCGCCACCGGCACCCACGTGGCGGCCCCGCGCCAGCCTGCGAAGCATTTTCCGGTAGGGCTGCGGCTCTGGCGACAGCTCCCACGCCCGAAGAGCCAGGAGGGGAAAGCCGTGCCTCGTTGGAAAGCTCTTTGGCAGCCGCTCGCGTGGCCCCACAGCCCGTGGGGCTGCGGGCTTTCCGGCGGCCGTCAGCCTCTGCGACACCGGCGCCCACGTGGCGCCTCCACGCCAGCCTGCGAAGCATTTTCCGGTAGGGCCGCGGCTCTGGCGACAGCTCCCACGCCCGAAGAGCCAGGAGGGAAAGCCGTGCCTCATTGGAAAGCTCTTTGGCAGCCGCTCGCGTGGCCCCACAGCCCGTGGGGCTGCGGGCTTTCCGGCGGCTGTCAGCCTCGGCGACACCAGCGCCCACGTGGCGCCTCCACGCCAGCCTGCGAAGTATTTTCCGGTAGGACGGCGGTTCTGGCGACAGCTCCCACGCCCGAAGAGCTAGGAGGGAAAGCCGTGCCTCGTTGGAAAGCTCTTTGGCAGCCGCTCGCATGGCCCCACAGCCCGTGGGGCTGCGGGCTTTCCGGCGGCCGTCAGCCTCGGCAACACCAGCGCCCAATTGACGCCGCCACGCCAGCCTGCGAAGCATTTTCCGGTAGGGCCGCGGCTCTGGCGACAGCTCCCACACCCGAAGAGCCAGGAGGGAAAGCCGTGCCTCGTTGGAAAGCTCTTTGGCAGCCGCTCGCGTGGCCCCACAGCCCGTGGGGCTGCGGGCTTTCCGGCGGCCGTCAGCCTCGGCGACACCAGCGCCCACGTGGCGCCTCCACGCCAGCCTGCGAAGCATTTTCCGGTAGGGCCGCGGCTCTGCCGACAGCTCCCACGCCCGAAGAGCCAGGAGGGGAAAGCCGTGCCTCGTTGGAAAGCTCTTTGGCAGCCGCTCACGTGGCCCCACAGCCCGTGGGGCTGCGGGCTTTCCGGCGGCCGAAAGCCTCGGCGCCACCGGCGAACACGTGGCGCCGCCGCGCCAGGCTGCGAAGCATTTTCCGGTAGGGCCGCGGCTCTGGCGACAGCTCCCACGCCCGAAGAGCCAGGAGGGAAAGCCGTGCCTCGTTGGAAAGCTCTTTGGCAGACTCTGGTGTGGCCCCACAGCCCGTGGGGCTGCGGGCTTTCCAGCGGCCGTCAGCCACGGCGCCACCGGCGCCCACATGGCGCCCCCGCGCCAGCCTGCGAAGCATTTTCCGGTAGGGCCGCGGCTCTGGCGACAGCTCCCACGCCCGAAGAGCCAGGAGGGAAAGCCGTGCCTCCTTGGAAAGCTCTTTGGCAGCCGCTCGCGTGGCCCCACAGCCCGTGGGGCTGCGGGCTTTCCGGCGGCCATCAGCCTCGGCGCCACCGGCGAACACGTGGCGCCGCCGCGCCAGGCTGCGAAGCATTTTCCGGTAGGGCCGCGGCTCTGGCGACAGCTCCCACGCCCGAAGAGCCAGGAGGGAAAGCCGTGCCTCGTTGGAAAGCTCTTTGGCAGCCGCTCGCGTGGCCCCACAGCCCGTGGGGCTGCGGGCTTTCCGGCGGCCGTCAGCCTCGGCGACAACGGCGCCCACGTGGCGCCGCCACGCCAGGCTGCGAAGCATTTTCCGGTAGGGCCGCGGCTCTGGCGACAGCTCCCACGCCCGAAGAGCCAGGAGGGAAAGCCGTGCCTCGTTGGAAAGCTCTTTGGCAGCCGCTCGCGTGGCCCCACAGCCCGTGGGGCTGCGGGCTTTCCGGCGGCCGTCAGCCTCGGCGACACCGGCGCCCACATGGCGCCCCCGCGCCAGGCTGCGAAGCATTTTCCGGTAGGGCCGCGGCTCTGGCGACAGCTCCCACGCCCGAAGAGCCAGGAGGGAAAGCCATGCCTCGTTGGAAAGCTCTTTGGCAGCCGCTCGCGTGGCCCCACAGCCCGTGGGGCTGCGGGCTTTCCGGCGGCCGTCAGCCTCGGCGACACCAGCGCCCACGTGGCACCGCCGCGCCAGCCTGCGAAGCATTTTCCGGTAGGGCCGCGGCTCTGGCGACAGCTCCCACGCCCGAAGAGCCAGGAGGGAAAGCCGTGCCTCGTTGGAAAGCTCTTTGGCAGCCGCTCGCGTGGCCCCACAGCCCGTGGGGCTGCGGGCTTTCCGGCGGCCATCAGCCTCGGCGCCACCGGCGAACACGTGGCGCCGCGGCGCCAGCCTGCGAAGCATTTTCCGGTAGGGCCGCGGCTCTGGCGACAGCTCCCACGGCCGAAGAGCCAGGAGGGAAAGCCGTGCCTCGTTGGAAAGCTCTTTGGCAGCCGCTCGCGTGGCCCCACAGCCCGTGGGGCTGCGGGCTTTCCGGCGGCCGTCAGCCTCGACGCCATCGGCGCCCACGTGGCGCCGCCGCGCCAGCCTGCGAAGCATTTTCCGGTAGGGCCGCGGCTCTGGCGACAGCTCCCACGCCCGAAGAGCCAGGAGGGAAAGCCGTGCCTCGTTGGAAAGCTCTTTGGCAGCCGCTCGCGTGGCCCCACAGCCCGTGGGGCTGCGGGCTTTCCGGCGGCCGTCAGCCTCGGCGACACCAGAGCCCAATTGACGCCACCACGCCAGCCTGCGAAGCATTTTCCGGTAGGGCTGCAGCTCTTGTGACACCTCCCACGCCCGAAGAGCCAGGAGGGAAAGCCGTGCCTCCTTGGAAAGCTCTTTGGCAGCCGCCCGTGTGGCCCCACAGCCCGTGGGGCTGCGGGCTTTCCGTCAGCCGTCAGCCTCGGCGACACCAGCGCCCACGTGGCGCCTCCACGCCAGCCTGCGAAGTATTTTCCGGTAGGACGGTGGCTCTGGCGACAGCTCCCACGCCCGAAGAGCCAGGAGGGAAAGCCGTGCCTCGTTGGAAAGCTCTTTGGCAGCCGCTCGCGTGGCCCCACAGCCCGTGGGGCTGCGGGCTTTCCGGCGGCCGTCAGCCTCGGCGCCATCGGCGCCCACGTGGCGCCGCCGCGCCAGCCTGCGAAGCATTTTCCGGTAGGGCCGCGGCTCTGGCGACAGCTCCCACGCCCGAAGAGCAAGGAGGGAAAGCCGTGCCTCATTGGAAAGCTCTTTGGCAGCCGCTCGCGTGGCCCCGCAGCCCGTGGGGCTTGCGGGCTTTCCGGCGGCTGTCAGCATCGGCGACACAAGTGCCCACGAGGCGCCCCCGCGCCAGCCTGCGAAGCATTTTCCGGTAGGGCTGCGGCTCTGGCGACAGCTCCCACGCCCGAAGAGCCAGGAGGGAAAGCCGTGCCTCCTTGGAAAGCTCTTTGGCAGCCGCTCGCGTGGCCCCACAGCCCGTGGGGCTGCGGGCTTTCCGGCGGCCGTCAGCCTCGGCGACACCAGAGCCCAATTGACGCCACCACGCCAGCCTGCGAAGCATTTTCCGGTAGGGCTGCAGCTCTTGTGACACCTCCCACGCCCGAAGAGCCAGGAGGGAAAGCCGTGCCTCCTTGGAAAGCTCTTTGGCAGCCGCCCGCGTGGCCCCACAGCCCGTGGGGCTGCGGGCTTTCCGTCAGCCGTCAGCCTCGGCGACACCAGCGCCCACGTGGCGCCTCCACGCCAGCCTGCGAAGTATTTTCCGGTAGGACGGTGGCTCTGGCGACAGCTCCCACGCCCGAAGAGCCAGGAGGGAAAGCCGTGCCTCGTTGGAAAGCTCTTTGGCAGCCGCTCGCGTGGCCCCACAGCCCGTGGGGCTGCGGGCTTTCCGGCGGCCGTCAGCCTCGGCGACACCAGCGCCCAATTGACGCCGCCACGCCAGCCTGCGAAGCATTTTCCGGTAGGGCCGCATCTCTGGCGACAGCTCCCACGCCCGAAGAGCCAGGAGGGAAAGCCGTGCCTCCTTGGAAAGCTCTTTGGCAGCCGCTCGCGTGGCCCCACAGCCCGTGGGGCTGCGGGCTTTCCGGTGGCCGTCAGCCTCGGCGACAACGGCGCCCACGTGGCGCCGCCGCGCCAGCCTGCGAAGCATTTTCCGGTAGGGCCGCGGCTCTGGCGACAGCTCCCACGCCCGAAGAGCCAGGAGGGAAAGCCGTGTCTCCTTGGAAAGCTCTTTGGCAGCCGCTCGCGTGGCCCCACAGCCCGTGGGGCTGCGGGCTTTCCGGCGGCCGTCAGCCTCGGCGACACCAGCGACCACATGGCGCCCCCGCGCCAGCCTGCGAAGCATTTTCCGGTAGGGCCGCGGCTCTGGCGACAGCTCCCACGCCCGAAGAGCCAGGAGGGAAAGCCGTGCCTCGTTGGAAAGCTCTTTGGCAGCCGCTCGCGTGGCCCCACAGCCCGTGGGGCTGCGGGCGTTCCGGCGGCCATCAGCCTCGGCGCCACCGGCGAACACGTGGCGCCGCGGCGCCAGCCTGCGAAGCATTTTCCGGTAGGGCCGCGGCTCTGGCGACAGCTCCCACGCCCGAAGAGCCAGGAGGGAAAGCCGTGCCTCGTTGGAAAGCTCTTTGGCAGCCGCTCGCGTGGCCCCACAGCCCGTGGGGCTGCGGGCTTTCCGGCGGCCGTCAGCCTCGGCGCCATCGGCGCCCACGTGGCGCCGCTGCGCCAGCCTGCGAAGCATTTTCTGGTAGGGCCGCGACTCTGGCGACAGCTCCCACGCCCGAAGAGCCAGGAGGGAAAGCCGTGCCTCGTTGGAAAGCTCTTTGGCAGCCGCTCGCGTGGCCCCACAGCCCGTGGGGCTGCGGGCTTTCCGGCGGCCATCAGCCTCGGCGACACCGGCGCCCACGAGGCGCTGCCGCGCCAGCCTGCGAAGCATTTTCCGGTAGGGCCGCGGCTCTGGCGACAGCTCCCACGCCCGAAGAGCAAGGAGGGAAAGCCGTGCCTCATAGGAAAGCTCTTTGGCAGCCGCTCACGTGGCCCCGCAGCCCGTGGGGCTGCGGGCTTTCCGGCGGCCGTCAGCATCGGCGACACAAGTGCCCACGAGGCGCCGCCGCGCCAGCCTGCGAAGCATTTTCCGGTAGGGCTGCGGCTCTGGCGACAGCTCCCACGCCCGAAGAGCCAGGAGGGAAAGCCGTGCCTCGTTGGAAAGCTCTTTGGCAGCCGCTCGCGTGGCCCCACAGCCCGTGGGGCTGCGGGCTTTCCGGCGGCCGTCAGCCTCGGCGACACCAGAGCCCAATTGACGCCGCCACGCCAGCCTGCGAAGCATTTTCCGGTAGGGCTGCAGCTCTTGTGACAGCTCCCACGCCTGAAGAGCCAGGAGGGAAAGCCGTGCCTTGTTGGAAAGCTCTTTGGCAGCCGCTCGCGTGGCCCCACAGCCCGTGGGGCTGCGGGCTTTCCGGCGGCCATCAGCCTCGGCGACACCGGCGCCCACATGGCGCCGCCGCGCCAGCCTGCGAAGCATTTTCCGGTAGGGCCGCGGCTCTGGCGACAGCTCCCACGCCCGAAGAGCCAGGAGGGAAAGCCGTGCCTCGTTGGAAAGCTCTTTGGCAGCCGCTCGCGTGGCCCCACAGCCCGTGGGGCTGCGGGCTTTCCGGCGGCCGTCAGCCTCGGCGCCACCGGCGCCCACATGGCGCCCCTGCGCCAGCCTGCAAAGCATTTTCCGGTAGGTCCGCGGCTCTGGCGACAGCTCCCACGCCCGAAGAGCCAGGAGGGAAAGCCGTGCCTCGTTGGGAAAGCTCTTTGGCAGCCGCTCGCGTGGCCCCACATCCCGTGGGGCTGCGGGCTTTCCGGCGGCCGTCAGCCTCGGCGCCACCGGCGCCCACATGGCGCCCCTGCGCCAGCCTGCAAAGCATTTTCCGGTAGGGCCGCGGCTCTGGCGACAGCTCCCACGCCCGAAGAGCCAGGAGGGAAAGCCGTGCCTCGTTGGAAAGCTCTTTGGCAGCCGCTCGCGTGGCCCCACAGGCCGTGGGGCTGCGGGCTTTCCGGCGGCCGTCAGCCTCGGCGCCACCGGCGCCCACATGGCGCCCCTGCGCCAGCCTGCAAAGCATTTTCCGGTAGGGCCGCGGCTCTGGCGACAGCTCCCACGCCCGAAGAGCCAGGAGGGAAAGCCGTGCCTCCTTGGAAAGCTCTTTGGCAGCCGCTCGCGTGGCCCCACAGCCCGTGGGGCTGCGGGCTTTCCGGCGGCCATCAGCCTCGGCGACACCGGCGCCCACATGGCGCCGCCGCGCCAGCCTGCGAAGCATTTTCCGGTAGGGCCGCGGCTCTGGCGACAGCTCCCACGCCCGAAGAGCCAGGAGGGAAAGCCGTGCCTCATTGGAAAGCTCTTTGGCAGCCGCTCGCGTGGCCCCACAGCCCGTGGGGCTGCGGGCTTTCCGGCGGCTGTCAGCCTTGGCGACACCTGCGACCACGTGGCGCTGCCGCGCCAGCCTGCGAAGCATTTTCCGGTAGGGCCGCGGCTCTGGCGACAGCTCCCACGCCCGAAGAGCCAGGAGGGAAAGCCGTGCCTCGTTGGAAAGCTCTTTGGCAGCCGCTTGCGTGGCCCCACAGCCCGTGGGGCTGCGGGCTTTCCGGCGGCCGTCAGCCTCGGTGACACCAGCGCCCACGTGGCGCGTCCACGCCAGCCTGCGAAGCATTTTCCGGTAGGACGCCGGCTCTGGCGACAGCTCCCACGCCCGAAGAGCCAGGAGGGAAAGCCGTGCCTCGTTGGAAAGCTCTTTGGCAGCCGCTTGCGTGGCCCCACAGCCCGTGGGGCTGCGGGCTTTCCGGCGGCCGTCAGCCTCGGCGACACCAGCGCCCAATTGACGCCGCCAAGCCAGCCTGCGAAGCATTTTCCGGTAGGGCCGCGGCTCTGGCGACAGCTCCCACGCCCGAAGAGCCAGGAGGGAAAGCCGTGCCTCCTTGGAAAGCTCTTTGGCAGCCGCTCGCGTGGCCCCACAGCCCGTGGGGCTGCGGGCTTTCCGGCGGCCATCAGCATCGGCGACACAAGTGCCCACGTGGCGCCGCCGCGCCAGCCTGCGAAGCATTTTCCGGTAGGGCCGCGGCTCTGGCGACAGCTCCCACGCCCGAAAAGCCAGGAGGGAAAGCCGTGCCTCCTTGGAAAGCTCTTTGGCAGCCGCTCGCGTGGCCCCACAGCCCGTGGGGCTGCGGGCTTTCCGGCGGCCGTCAGCCTCGGTGACACCTGCGACCACGTGGTGCCGCCGCGCCAGCCTGCGAAGCATTTTCCAGTAGGGCCGCGGCTCTGGCGACAGCTCCCACGCCCGAAGAGCCAGGAGGGAAAGCCGTGCCTCGTTGGAAAGCTCTTTGGCAGCCGCTCGCGTGGCCCCACAGCCCGTGGGGCTGCGGGCTTTCCGGCGGCCGTCAGCCTCGGTGACACCTGCGACCACGTGGTGCCGCCGCGCCAGCCTGCGAAGCATTTTCCGGTAGGGCCGCGGCTCTGGTGACAGCTCCCACGCCCGAAAAGCCAGGAGGGAAAGCCGTGCCTCCTTGGAAAGCTTTTTGGCAGCCGCTCGCGTGGCCCCACAGCCCGTGGGGCTGCGGGCTTTCCGGCAGCAATCAGCCTCTGCGACACCGGCGCCCACGTGGCGCCGCCGCGCCAACCTGCAAAGCATTTTCCGGTAGGGCCGCGGCTCTGGCGACAGCTCCCACGCCCGAAGAGCCACGAGGGAAAGCCGTGCCTCGTTGGAAAGCTCTTTGGCAGCCGCTCGCGTGGCCCCACAGCCCGTGGGGCTGCGGGCTTTCCGGCGGCCGTCAGCCTCGGCGACAACGGCGCCCACGTGGCGCCGCCACGCCAGCCTGCGAAGCATTTTCCGGTAGGGCCGCGGCTCTGGCGACAGCTCCCACGCCCGAAGAGCCAGGAGGGAAAGCCGTGCCTCCTTGGAAAGCTCTTTGGCAGCCGCTCGCGTGGCCCCACAGCCCGTGGGGCTGCGGGCTTTCCGGCGGCCATCAGCCTCGGCGACACCGGCGCCCACGTGGCGCCGCCGCGCCAGCCTGCGAAGCATTTTCCGGTAGGGGCCGCGGCTCTGGCAACAGCTCCCACGCCCGAAGAGCCAGGAGGGAAAGCCGTGCCTCGTTGGAAAGCTCTTTGGCAGCCGCTCGCGTGGCCCCACAGCCCGTGGGGCTGCGGGCTTTCCGGCGGCCGTCAGCATCGGCGACACAAGTGCCCACGTGGCGCCGCCGCGCCAGCCTGCGAAGCATTTTCCGGTAGGGCCGCGGCTCTGGCGACAGCTCCCACGCCCGAAGAGCCAGGAGGGAAAGCCGTGCCTCGTTGGAAAGCTCTTTGGCAGCCGCTCACGTGGCCCCACAGCCCGTGGGGCTGCAGGCTTTCCGGCAGCCGGCAGCCTCGGCGACAACGGCGCCCACGTGGCGCCGCCGCGCCAGCCTGCGAAGCATTGTCCGGTAGGGCCGCGGCTCTGGCGACAGCTCCCACGCCCGAAGAGCCAGGAGGGAAAGCCGTGCCTCGTTGGAAAGCTCTTTGGCAGCCGCTCGCAGTGGCCCCACAGCCCGTGGGGCTGTGGGCTTTCCGGCGGCCGTCAGCCTCGGCGACACCAGCGCCCAATTGACGCCGCCACGCCAGCCTGCGAAGCATTTTCCGGTAGGGCCGCGGCTCTGGCGACAGCTGCCACGCCCGAAGAGCCAGGAGGGAAAGCCGTGCCTCGTTGGAAAGCTCTTTGGCAGCCGCTCGCGTGGCCCCACACCCCGTGGGGCTGCGGGCTTTCTGGCAGCAATCAGCCTCTGCGACACCGGCGCCCACGTGGCGCCCCTGCGCCAAGCTGCAAAGCATTTTCCGGTAGGGCCGCGGCTCTGGTGACAGCTCCCACGCCCGAAAAGCCAGGAGGGAAAGCCGTGCCTCCTTGGAAAGCTCTTTGGCAGCCGCTCGCGTGGCCCCACAGCCCGTGGGGCTGCGGGCTTTCCGGCGGCCATCAGCCTCGGCGACACCGGCGCCCACGTGGCGCCGCCGCGCCAGCCTGCGAAGCATTTTCCGGTAGGGCCGCGGCTCTGGCGACAGCTCCCACGCCCGAAGAGCCAGGAGGAAAGCCGTGCCTCGTTGGAAAGCTCTTTGGCAGCCGCTCGCATGGCCCCACAGCCCGTGGGGCTGCGGGCTTTCCGGCGGCCATCAGCCTCGGCGACACCGGCGCCCACGTGGCGCCGCCGCGCCAACCTGCAAAGCATTTTCCGGTAGGGCCGCGGCTCTGGCGACAGCTCCCACGCCCGAAGAGCCACGAGGGAAAGCCGTGCCTCGTTGGAAAGCTCTTTGGCAGCCGCTCACGTGGCCCCACAGCCCCTGGGGCTGCGGGCTTTCCAGCGGCCGTCAGCCTCGGCGACAACCGCGAACACGTGGCGCTGCGGTGCCAGTCTGCGAAGCATTTTCCGGTAAGGCCGCGGCTCTGGCGACAGCTCCCACGCCCGAAGAGCCAGGAGGGAAAGCCGTGCCTCGTTGGAAAGCTCTTTGGCAGCCGCTCGCGTGGCCCCACAGCCCGTGGGGCTGCGGGCTTTCCGGCGGCCGTCAGCCTCGGTG
Source organism: Rissa tridactyla (assembly GCF_028500815.1). NCBI lineage: Eukaryota > Metazoa > Chordata > Aves > Charadriiformes > Laridae > Rissa > Rissa tridactyla. The sequence continues at coordinate 613,065 of NW_026529338.1, read as the reverse complement.
ACACCTGCGACCACGTGGTGCCGCCGCGCCAGCCTGCGAAGCATTTTCCGGTAGGGCTGCGGCTCTGGCAACAGCTCCCACGCCCGAAGAGCCAGGAGGGAAAGCCGTGCCTCGTTGGAAAGCTCTTTGGCAGCCGCTCGCGTGGCCCCACAGCCCGTGGGGCTGTGGGCTTTCTGGCGTCCGTCAGCCTCGGCGACACCAGCGCCCAATTGACGCCGCCACGCCAGCCTGCGAAGCATTTTCCGGTAGGGCCGCGGCTCTGGCGACAGCTCCCACGCAAGAAGAGCCACGAGGGAAAGCCGTGCCTCGTTGGAAAGCTCTTTGGCAGCCGCTCGCGTGGCCCCACAGCCCGTGGGCTGCGGGCTTTCCGGCGGCCGTCAGCCTCGGTGACACCTGCGACCACGTGGTGCCGCCGCGCCAGCCTGCGAAGCATTTTCCGGTAGGGCCGCGGCTCTGGCGACAGCTCCCACGCCCGAAGAGCCAGGAGGGAAAGCCGTGCCTCGTTGGAAAGCTCTTTGGCAGCCGCTCGCGTGGCCCCACAGCCCGTGGGGCTGCGGGCTTTCCGGCGGCCGTCAGCCTCGGTGACACCTGCGACCACGTGGTGCCGCCGCGCCAGCCTGCGAAGCATTTTCCGGTAGGGCCGCGGCTCTGGCGACAGCTCCCACGCCCGAAGAGCCAGGAGGGAAAGCCGTGCCTCGTTGGAAAGCTCTTTGGCAGCCGCTCGCGTGGCCCCACAGCCCGTGGGGCTGTGGGCTTTCCGGCGGCCGTCAGCCTCGGCGACACCAGCGCCCAATTGACGCCGCCACGCCAGCCTGCGAAGCATTTTCCGGTAGGGCCGCGGCTCTGGTGACAGCTCCCACGCCCGAAAAGCCAGGAGGGAAAGCCGTGCCTCCTTGGAAAGCTTTTTGGCAGCCGCTCGCGTGGCCCCACAGCCCGTGGGGCTGCGGGCTTTCCGGCAGCCATCAGCCTCGGCGACACCGGCGCCCACGTGGCGCCGCCGCGCCAACCTGCAAAGCATTTTCCGGTAGGGCCGCGGCTCTGGCGACAGCTCCCACGCCCGAAGAGCCACGAGGGAAAGCCGTGCCTCCTTGGAAAACTCTTTGGCAGCCGCTCACGTGGCCCCACAGCCCGTGGGGCTGCGGGCTTTCCGGCGGCCGTCAGCCTCGGCGACACCGGCGACCACGTGGCGCTGCGGCGCCAGCCTGCGAAGCATTTTCCGGTAGGGCCGCGGCTCTGGCGACAGCTCCCACGCCCGAAGAGCCAGGAGGGAAAGCCGTGCCTCCTTGGAAAGCTCTTTGGCAGCCGCTCGCGTGGCCCCACAGCCCGTGGGGCTGCGGGCTTTCCGGCGGCCATCAGCCTCGGCGACACCGGCGCCCACGTGGCGCCGCCGCGCCAGCCTGCGAAGCATTTTCCAGTAGGGCCGCGGCTCTGGCAACAGCTCCCACGCCCGAAGAGCCAGGAGGGAAAGCCGTGCCTCGTTGGAAAGCTCTTTGGCAGCCGCTCGCGTGGCCCCACAGCCCGTGGGGCTGCGGGCTTTCCAGCGGCCGTCAGCATCGGCGACACAAGTGCCCACGTGGCGCCGCGGCGCCAGCCTGCGAAGCATTTTCCGGTAGGGCCGCGGCTCTGGCGACAGCTCCCACGCCCGAAGAGCCAGGAGGGAAAGCCGTGCCCCGTTGGAAAGCTCTTTGGCAGCCGCTCGCGTGGCCCCACAGCCCGTGGGGCTGCGGGCTTTCCGGCGGCCATCAGCCTCGTCGACACCGGCGCCCACGTGGCGCTGCGGCGCCAGCCTGCAAAGCATTTTCCGGTAGGGCCGCGGCTCTGGCGACAGCTCCCACGCCTGAAGAGCCAGGAGGGAAAGCCGTGCCTCGTTGGAAAGCTCTTTGGCAGCCGCTCGCGTGGCCCCACAGCCCGTGGGGCTGCGGGCTTTCCGGCAGCAATCATCCTCTGCGACACCGGCGCCCACGTGTCACCGCCGCGCCAACCTGCAAAGCATTTTCCGGTAGGGCCGCGGCTCTGGCGACAGCTCCCACGCCCGAAGAGCCACGAGGGAAAGCCGTGCCTCGTTGGAAAGCTCTTTGGCAGCCGCTCGCGTGGCCCCACAGCCCGTGGGGCTGCGGGCTTTCCGGCGGCCGTCAGCCTCGGCGACAACGGCGCCCACGTGGCGCCGCCACGCCAGCCTGCGAAGCATTTTCCGGTAGGGCCGCGGCTCTGGCGACAGCTCCCACGCCCGAAGAGCCAGGAGGGAAAGCCGTGCCTCCTTGGAAAGCTCTTTGGCAGCCGCTCGCGTGGCCCCACAGCCCGTGGGGCTGCGGGCTTTCCGGCGGCCATCAGCCTCGGCGACACCGGCGCCCACGTGGCGCCGCCGCGCCAGCCTGCGAAGCATTTTCCGGTAGGGCCGCGGCTCTGGCAACAGCTCCCACGCCCGAAGAGCCAGGAGGGAAAGCCGTGCCTCGTTGGAAAGCTCTTTGGCAGCCGCTCGCGTGGCCCCACAGCCCGTGGGGCTGCGGGCTTTCCGGCGGCCGTCAGCATCGGCGACACAAGTGCCCACGTGGCGCCGCCGCGCCAGCCTGCGAAGCATTTTCCGGTAGGGCCGCGGCTCTGGCGACAGCTCCCACGCCCGAAGAGCCAGGAGGGAAAGCCGTGCCTCGTTGGAAAGCTCTTTGGCAGCCGCTCGCGTGGCCCCACAGCCCGTGGGCTGCGGGCTTTCCGGCGGCCGTCAGCCTCGGTGACACCTGCGACCACGTGGTGCCGCCGCGCCAGCCTGCGAAGCATTTTCCAGTAGGGCCGCGGCTCTGGCGACAGCTCCCACGCCCGAAGAGCCAGGAGGGAAAGCCGTGCCTCGTTGGAAAGCTCTTTGGCAGCCGCTCGCGTGGCCCCACAGCCCGTGGGGCTGTGGGCTTTCCGGCGGCCGTCAGCCTCGGCGACACCAGCGCCCAATTGACGCCGCCACGCCAGCCTGCGAAGCATTTTCCGGTAGGGCCGCGGCTCTGGCGACAGCTGCCACGCCCGAAGAGCCAGGAGGGAAAGCCGTGCCTCGTTGGAAAGCTCTTTGGCAGCCGCTCGCGTGGCCCCACACCCCGTGGGGCTGCGGGCTTTCCGGCAGCAATCAGCCTCTGCGACACCGGCGCCCACGTGGCGCCCCTGCGCCAAGCTGCAAAGCATTTTCCGGTAGGGCCGCGGCTCTGGTGACAGCTCCCACGCCCGAAAAGCCAGGAGGGAAAGCCGTGCCTCCTTGGAAAGCTCTTTGGCAGCCGCTCGCGTGGCCCCACAGCCCGTGGGGCTGCGGGCTTTCCGGCGGCCATCAGCCTCGGCGACACCGGCGCCCACGTGGCGCCGCCGCGCCAGCCTGCGAAGCATTTTCCGGTAGGGCCGCGGCTCTGGCGACAGCTCCCACGCCCGAAGAGCCAGGAGGGAAAGCCGTGCCTCGTTGGAAAGCTCTTTGGCAGCCGCTCGCGTGGCCCCACAGCCCGTGGGGCTGCGGGCTTTCCGGCGGCCGTCAGCCTCGGTGACACCTGCGACCACGTGGTGCCGCCGCGCCAGCCTGCGAAGCATTTTCCGGTAGGGCTGCGGCTCTGGCGACAGCTCCCACGCCCGAAGAGCCAGGAGGGAAAGCCGTGCCTCGTTGGAAAGCTCTTTGGCAGCCGCTCGCGTGGCCCCACAGCCCGTGGGGCTGTGGGCTTTCCGGCGGCCGTCAGCCTCGGCGACACCAGCGCCCAATTGACGCCGCCACGCCAGCCTGCGAAGCATTTTCCGGTAGGGCCGCGGCTCTGGCGACAGCTCCCACGCAAGAAGAGCCAGGAGGGAAAGCCGTGCCTCGTTGGAAAGCTCTTTGGCAGCCGCTCGCGTGGCCCCACACCCGTGGGCTGCGGGCTTTCCGGCAGCAATCAGCCTCTGCGACACCGGCGCCCACGTGGCGCCCCTGCGCCAACCTGCAAAGCATTTTCCGGTAGGGCCGCGGCTCTGGCGACAGCTCCCACGCCCGAAAAGCCAGGAGGGAAAGCCGTGCCTCGTTGGAAAGCTCTTTGCAGCCGCTCGCGTGGCCCCACAGCCCGTGGGGCTGCGGGCTTTCCGGCGGCCATCAGCCTCGGCGACACCGGCGCCCACGTGGCGCCGCCGCGCCAGCCTGCAAAGCATTTTCCGGTAGGGCCGCGGCTCTGGCGACAGCTCCCACGCCCGAAGAGCCAGGAGGGAAAGCCGTGCCTCGTTGGAAAGCTCTTTGGCAGCCGCTTGCATGGCCC